>NW_015670980.1:334759-358431 GCF_001515625.1 Sinocyclocheilus rhinocerous | reverse complement strand
CCTCCTCCTGAGCCTCCTCCTTAGTTCCCACCCATTTCCCCCCCTCTGTTGTTCTACGGTGCGAGGACGCACCTTCCGGGAGGGAGGCCATATGTCAGGATCATGGACCAGTTTTGTTGTGCTTTGCCCCGTCTTTGTTTCTGGTTTTCCTTATATGGTCTTTTTCCTGTCCTCGTTTAGTTTAATTATGATTCCTGGTACCTGTGTTTGTTAATTATCCCCAGTATTTAAGTCCTTGCCTTTGCGTTCTGTGTTTGTCGGTTCTACTCGTTATGTTTGTGTGTTTCCTGCCATTTCCAGAGTGGATGTACCCTGTGTTCCGTGGATTAAAGACTGTTTTAATTTATTCGTGCCTCCTGCGTGCTTCCTAAACCGCGAACTGTGACACAGACATACAATGAACTTTATTGTCAACTGTGTTTACAAAGAAATTGTTTTGCTGACAAGGTCTTCTAGTGCAGAATAACGTAGAAGGTACCAACATAAGTAAGTTTAAATAAAGTAGAATAAAATAAAAAATAACACAACAATAAAGCCGCAGTACGGAAGGCAAATATTGAAGTACACAATATGCATGATTACAAATATACTAATGTGGATTTTGCACGTTATTGCTACGTTCAGGCCAAAGTGTTGGAGCTTATTAGATTTGAATGGGTTACAAATATGTGAAGAGCTAAGATGTAAAAGATTTATATTATTGCATACATTAAAAGTTGTGCCATCTGAAATTTTCTTTTAAAATTAACATTTTATTAGGCTCCTACACTCTCAGATAAAAAGGCACAGAGGTTTCACTGGGGCATACCTTAAAGTACAAAAGTGAAAAGGTACAAATATGTACTTTTAAGGTACTAAAATGTACTTTTAAAGTCCCCATGAATTCAAAATTAACAATATTTAGTTTGTTACTACATATTACTTCTCTTGTGGTGAACAATTAATCCGTGCAAGTTAATATACAGAAAAAAAAATGTTGTGGTAATCTTTAATCAAAATCTGAAAACTTACTTCTGGTCTGGAACGGCATTCCCTCTCCGATGACGTCGGTTTGAGGGCTAAGGTTTGAATATGCTCACAAATGGATAAAATACTGTTTAATTTCATCTGGAGAAACAAACCTCATAAAATTAAAAAAAAAGTGTCCTTGTTAATAAGCTATCTGATGGTGGATTAAATGTTCTTAAAATTAAAATTTTCAACCAAATTATAAAAATCAATTGGCTTATTTTTTTTCAAAAAAATCATACAAGTAATTTCAATATTGTCCCATATATATATTTTTTTTGTAACTTCGGGGATTGCATTTTTTGTTGCAGTGTCCTTATATAACTGGCACACTTCCTATTGCTTTGGCCAATTATCACAAACAAGCATTTCCTTACTGGTCACTTTTGTACAAACACAATTGTCAGAGTTTCATTAATTTAAGTAGGTACGGTATATTAAACATATGAAAAATATGGTTCAGTACAGTATATAAAAACAATAAAGGCATAATCTGAAAAAAAAAAAAAAATATATATATATATATAAATATTTGCCTTGTGCAACGTAAAGGGCATATATTTATGTCTATCTGAGTTAGTTTGGGTGATCGCTATAAATGTAAGTTATTTTGGTCTACATAATTATTGATATTCCACATTTCTATTAACATTATTTTTGCTGAATTGCAGAACAGAATTTAAAAAGAACAATGAAAATATGATCAAAACATTTGCACATTGACGACACGAAATCATTAATCAATGTCCAAGTGTGCAAGACATAAAGGAACGAGGGCCAGCCCTGTTTCAGCCTTCTCAAGTGAGTTACCAATCTTGTTTAGAGACCAAAAGGAACATAATGTATCTGAAAAAAACCCTCTCAAAACATGTGAATTAAAGTTTTCTCTCATTCCATATTTCAGGTGAATACATAATTTCAAAGAATAACCACTGTGCAAGCTGGAACCTAAATTGTTCCTCATTGGATCGTCACACTCCTAAGCTGCTGACAGCTGTTTCGTGCCGAAACAGGAGCACTTGGAGAAAGACTGAAAACTGAGATGGAAATACTGAAGGTACAGTTTATAATGAAGCATGCAAGCCATTTGGCTACATGTTGTTTTATGTAAGGGTGAGAGGAATTGTTTATTCTTGTATTTTTCTTCATGATCAGCAGGTAGTACTTCCCCTTCTACTGTAAATTAAATATTAAATGTGATGATATTTAGGTACAATTTCAATTATAGTAACAACTTCAGTAACAAATTATAGTAACAACCTTGAGTTAATTTAATTAACTTTCAGTAAATATTCAATAAGTCATGTTTTTATTCAGCAACCTCTGTTGATTCAAACTGTTTAATTTATAAAATGTACTAAAAATGTACTTAATCTGTTTTTTAGCCCATGTTATCAAGCCAAAATGGTCAAAAAAGTAGCAAGGAACAAAATATTGTGGAGTCAAAACACCTTGGGAGAGGCTTATACAGTTATGCTGCTCACCTGTTGACATTTTTTGCACTCTGTTTTACAGCACTAAATTAAAGAAACCTCTCTGGGGAGGACATAACATTAATTACTTTTTTTTCTTTTTCTTTGTTTTTTTTTTTTTTAGGATGAGCAGTGTTCTGTTGATATGACGAGAGGTGGTCATCAGCTGCATTATAGATTTATTGAGAAACCTGCAGGAGACCTCATCAAAGAACTGAAAGTATGCAATCTTAATTTCAGTATACCAGAAGTGTGAATTTATATCAAAATTATTGTTGTTTACTTCCTGAAGAGGCTATAATATTGTTGATTGGACTTTCTGATCAAATAAATGGTTGAGTTTCAGATCTTCTCTTTTTATCGGTATTTTGTAGGTTTTGAGTGTCACTGCTGTTTAATGTTACAGGACCATGAAGACCAGACAGGAACTGAACAGCTTGTGATGGCAGTAATTGTGCCCAAGACAGGAGCTTCCAGTGACAGTCCAAAGGACGTTGGAATTGTTATCGAGGGGGGGAAAGTTGTTACAGGCCTGCTTGCTGTATCCTCCTTGGTTTGACGTATACACTGAATCTCCAATATCCCAGGCATCTATAGTATACATACCTTTGCAGGGAGGTCTCTTGAAGCATCAGTTCTTCTGGATTGAGTCTATCTCAGTTTGTTCTGTTTCTTCATGTCACTCCAGACAGACTGATGATGATCAGATCAGATCTCTGTGTGGAGCAAACAAAACTCTCACTGGATTATTACAATTAATGGCAAAATTAATGTTTGGTAATGTAAACTGGTATTTCCTACTGACACACTACAGCAAAAGATAGAAATAACTGACTTAAAGCCATTTTTTAGCTGGTAAAAATACTAATGTTGTAATACTTCTGGCCCACCGCTGTATTTCAGAAACTTTTCTTGGAGCTGGATGCTTCAAATCAGTCCAGTCACTCAGGTCTAAACTGCTTAACTGTCTTAAAATAGGATGGTTGTATCTGTTCTGTAGTTCCATGTTGCCAAACAAATACCTCACATATTTGAACATTTTGTGCCTAGAAAGAGGAAAAATGCATTTTTGTATTGTGTATAAACAATTTGTACCTAAAAAGAAACACAAAAAGAGATTTAGTCTCACAGAGAATACTAATAGATGCTATTGTAACTGTTGTTAGCAATAAAGCAGAAGCTTGTAATTAATCTTTAACGCCTGTGTCTGTTATTCATATCTGAAATCATATTACAATTATTTTAATTAATCCACTTATTAAAAATAATAATGCTACATTATTTTTTTCTGTTAAATCAAAACAATTATTGTTAGCATTCATTAGCATAGTGCTCCAATGAAAACAATATTTGTGTTTAAAAAAAAATGTTTGTGCATTTTGCATCTGCTTAATTTGAATGGCTATTTTTTTTAAGGAGCTTGTTTGATTAAATCTAACTCAATTCTTAATAGTTGTTGAATTTCATTAATAATATTGCTTGTAATATGTTGCCACAATTTTATTGAGTAGATGTAGGGTATTATTTTTACAGTATATACATATACTGTACAGTATATATCCTTCTAAAATGTAAACACAGCAGCATTGTCAGCAGCATTATTGTTAGTGGGTTTATTTCATGCAAACAATGACTAAACAAATAAAAATGACTGAACACTCAAAAGCAGATCTTTGGTTGCACCTGTAAAATGTATCGTTGGTGTTGTAGGGAAATGATCACGCAGTGGTTTGAATTCATCTCAATTTGTTAAGAGACTTTGACCTTTTGAAATTCAATTTCAGTAGATTTAAAATGTTCCCATTTCCCCCACAACAGGACAAATGACAGACATATGAGAGGAAATAAGACATTGTCAATGCTGGAAATATTTAATCGTGTGGAATTAACAACTGATGTGCTTTTGTTCTATTAGATTACAGAACTATTTTACTGTTTCGTGGTGCATTTAGGATTTCTGAGACACAGCTAAAAGTATTGACTTTTTTACCTCTAGGAAACCAAATAAATAATATGTATATGTATGTATTTGAGGAGCAAATCAAATCAAAATGCACATATTACATTGCAGGCTGGGAATGGAAAAGTACAATTGAATTTGCCAGGCAGGAATTCAGTTACAGAGTTAAAGACCTTATGAGATAATGTTACTGCATACGGGTAAAAAATGGTGGACCGCTCATAGGCTGAATCGATCTATAGGGGTCACGTTTGTGTGATGGGCTTTATATTGTTGCATTGGATATCAAGTTTCAATATCCACCCCGTCTGAAATATAAATCAATGTATGTGCCGCTCTATTGTACATTATACATCTGTAAGATTATATCACCATCTGACTGCCATGTTTATGTGCACTAATAACTATTCATTTTCTCTTTAACTGACACACTGATGCTATATGGTAAATAACCAAACACATCACATTTTACACCAAAAATACAAAGCCATAATTTAGGTTAAAACAACAATTTTTATTTATTTATTTATTTATTTATTGTGTGTGTGTGTGTGTGTGTGTGTCTGTCTGTTCTTGTTTATGGTACATTATGGGGACTGGCCTGTGGTCCCCACGAGGGAAAAAATTATTAAAAATAGTAAATGATGTTTATCTGAAAGTGTAACAATGCAAACATGTTTTCTTTCAGGGGTAGGTTTAGGGTAAGAGTTGGGTTAGGGGATAGAAAATATCGTTTGGTCAGTATAAACGTAATAGAAGTCTATGGAAAGTCCCCACAATTCACAGAAACAAACATGGCCAATTCCGAAAAGATGTCCCGCTTTATGTCAGATTGATCTTTAGCTTGGCTCAGTTGGAACCTGAATACAAATTCTAAAAGCAAAATTCTTAAATAGATCACATTCAGTGTATGCGTGTGTGTGTGTGTGCGTGTGTGTCTGTGTGTGTGTGTGCTGTATGTTCTAAGGTTGCAGTCGTGGGTGTGCTTGCTTTTAAAATTCCTTCATTGTGCCAAGGTAGAGACAGATCATGGACCATTGGGTGTCACTGGCGTACGTGTCTGGCAGCGCAGTTGGACGGCTCTTAATTGGAGTGATTCGGGCTAGAAAGCAGTGGTGTTGGTGTCAGCTACATACAGGAACATGTAGATGTGCTGACAGAGTCAGGCAGGGGACATCCTGCTTCCCCTCCTCCATTTCTGTCCCCCCTCACATCTAGGATTATTATCACTGTTACTGGACTCTCCGTCATGGAGACCTCACATTAAGAATCTGAAATTCAAAGTTATTACTTTGCTTGCTACAAATCTGTCTGTATGGTGTCTGGTGTGCATGTGCATGTGCAATATGTATTTCATAAGTGGTGTTTGTGTGAATTTTGAGGTTTTTTAGTTACTCTAGGGCTAGGGTTAGGGTTAGGTCATTCACACATTATCTACTATCTTCAGTACTTTTTAAGTAATGGTGTATCCACACATGTGACAGATATGTGTCTTTGACCACTCTTCTGCTTCTGTGTTTTTCACCATCTTGCTCATTACTTTGGAAAAAATTAAATAAATAAATAATAATAATAAAAAAAACATTATTTATATATATATATAAACTTAAGTTTATTTCATTTCAACTAAGGCAGCATTTATCATTTGTTTATCATTTGTCATATAAATTTATCATTTGTGTTTATCATGTTGTTGTTGTTGTTGTTGTTTAAACAAAATATATAAAATAAAAATAACCAAAGCTAAAACTTAAATATAAATGAAAACAGAATTATAATAATAAAAAAATAACAAATAAAATCTAATTCAAAATATTAACAAAAACTACAACAGTATATCACTAACACTGAAATAACACTGGGTTAACATTACTTCAACTTTTGAAAATGCCGTTGAACACCACTAGGAGTCCGACTTCAAATCTGGAAACTTGTGTGGAAATCTAAAACCTTTATTTTGATTTGAGTGCATACATCACACACACATGATGGCTCCCAGAGAAATGAAAACTACTCACTGTTACGCAAATAAATGAACCCTATTTTCCATGATAACAATGTCTGCTTTATTGCAGAGTATTTGAACCACTCTGTTGATAATCAGAACAAAAAGCATCATTAAATGCGAAATGACATGTGGCCAAGTATGGTGACCCATACTCAGAATTAGTGCTCTGCATTTATCCCATCCAAAGTGCACACACACAGCAGTGAACACACACCCGGAGCACTGGGCAGACATTTTTTGCTGCGGCGCCCGGGGAGCAGTTGGGGGTTCGGTGCCTTGCTCAAGGGCACCTCAGTCATGGTATTGAAGGTGGGAGAGAGCGCTGTACATTCACTCCCCCCACCTACAATCCCTGCCGGATTGAGACTCGAAGACTCGAGACTCGAACCCGCAACCTTTGGGTTACAAGTCTGACTCTCTAACCATTAGGCCTCGACTTCCCCATAGCTTACATAGCATTGTTTATCCTCTGTATAGTTTGGCTTATACTGAAGACTTCTTGTCTTTGAGCTGATGATCAAATATCTTCAAAGCTAGTGAAAGCATTGCAGTTCAGTTTCCTTTTACTGCATGTTATCTGAGAGTTAGTTTAGGAATAAAGGCATTATTCCTATTCCTCTCTCTCGTTTTCTGTGGTCTTCTGTGGATAAATGAAGACGAAAGATGAGTGTTTGATTCATAATATACTCTGTTGAAGTTGGAGGGGGGGGCACCCTTTATAATGGAGTGTTATGGCACAGACCATCAGGAAGCTTCAGGATTTGCCGATTATGGTGCTAAATATTGATCTGCTCCTCACATGTGTCAAAATTCCCTCCTCCCTTAATTAGAATTTCCCCGTGTGCCAAAGACAGGTGCTGTTGGAATACATTACGGCCATGCGCAGGAATAATTGCGGCCTCTTGTCTTCTTCCTTTCCTCCTGAGTTTTGAGATGACTCCGACCTGTCTGTCTGACGTCTTCCAACTCTGTGATAATCAGACTTATCTTCCTCCTTTTATCACAGAATCATCGCTCCCTCCCTCCCTCCCGACCTTCCCTGTCTTACTCTCTTTCTCTCTCCCTCTTTCTTGCTCTCTCTTTCTAAACCTGCTCCATATACTCTTTGTTTTCTTCCTTTCTTAGTATCACTCTCTGCAGGTCATATCAGGGTTAGCTGTGACACGTGGTGGCTTTGCTTTTAGGTCTGAGTGTGTGCGATGTAAGGTGTGTCTCTGAGTCGCATGACACACCACACAGAAAAAGAAGTATCCGATTTAAATGTATTATCATTAACTTAAAATAAATATGACTGAAGTTTGGGGCTTCACCTTGAATCAGTTGTTTTCTATTCTTGCTTCAGGACCAAGAGGTATAAGACTTCAAGTGCAGCAGATATTTAAAGACTTTATTAATTCCCTGCTGTCCATGACTTTATCAGGACAGACCTGTGAACTGATACTTATAAAATATCATTCTCATTCTAAACAGTTCCAAAATTTTATTTTCAATTGAAAATTATGTCATCTACATGCACGGTATGGTGCTTACTGTTTTTTTTTGTTTTTTGTTTTTTAACTGCTTACACACATTTTTTCAAAACTTTGCCTCTTTTTTTCCCCAAATCTTTACACACAAATCCAAGAATTGCACGCACAAAATGCAAAATGCCTTACATCTCTTGCAAAATGAAACACTGCATTCAAAATATCACAAACACATCTCAAAAGCAAACATTTGCAAACACCATAATATTAATTCCTGTTAGATGTTTGTGTTACATGAGAATTGTGTGTTGTGTTTTGCAAAAAGTGTTTTATGAAATTGAAAAAGGCAGAGAATTAGCGTATGGTTTTGCAGATTTGGTGTGTGCTTCTGGTGTTTGAGTGTCAGGTTTCAGAAATTGTGTGACAAGTAAAGATTTAGTGTGTAAGCAGTTAAAAATAACTGTAAGTAAGACCATAAAAAGATAACAGATTGTAAGGGATGTTAATGTGTAAAAGTAAGGTTGCAAAGAGGTGGAAAATGTCTGAAACATTCCAGAAATTTTGGAAAGTTGCCAGTATTGTTTGGAATATTCCAGGGATTTTTGGAACGTTTCTGGAAATTTACCGGAAAATGTTCCACCCCATTTGCAACCCTATGTAGAAGTAAGTTGATATGCTTTCTTATTGTTTAAGATATACTATACTAAGATATACTAAGAGTCACAAATTGTATTTATTTTTTTCATTTCATGGTATCTTTAAATATAAGGTTTCAACATAAAATCAGGAAACATTGTCAGCTATGTGCTACACAGTATCAATAAGCTCTGTCGTCTGGTCACTCTCATATGCAAACTACGTGAATAACCCATGAAAATGCTCTTTTCATATAGACAGATGGCTTACAGTGCTCACATTGCAACTCTCTGTTTGCATGTTCTTTTGGATTTCATGTGTGCTGTGGATGGACAGGCTTCAGGGTCCGTGTTGCTCATTATAATTGGTTTTCTGCTTGAACTTTCAAAATCAGCCGTGTCAAAGCAGAGGAATATTTTCTTCTGTGCTTCAGTCTGCAATGTCCGACCATGCCTGTTCACAAAGATGTCCGGAATTTGAATGCTGTCTCTTCTCTGTCAGGAAGGAAAATAAGTAACAAAGGAAGAAGAGCACTTTATGAATTACTTAATTTACTTACTTACTACTATTCTACAAGAAAAATAACATGAATAAATTGTATTTTATATAATAAAGAATAAGCAAATGTATACACATACTCAAAACTGCATGGGAATGTCAAGTGCTCCTTTGTTTCTTCATACTTTTATTATTATTATTATTATTATTATTATTATTATTATGATGTACTAATTTGTGTTAATGGGGTGCATCCATGCATGGAAACCATGTGGCATTAAAGTTGATTTAAAAATATGTAGCATTGTTTCATGCTGACATAAAGTCCACCAAGCTGCAGAAATGAAAATGAACTGAAGCAACACCATTTTTGAACATTTTGTCACAATGCATTTTCCTTATGTTTAATCTAATATATAAATGCTAACTATGTTTTTGCTACTTATTTTCAAGCACAGTAACTTGTGAAATTATTAGTTTGAATAAACTTGTTTTTGTACAAATCTAAAAACTTAAACAGTTTTTATTTATTTTTTTTGTGATGATTTTTATAATTTATGTTATAGAAATTAGTTCAATAACATAGTATGTCACAACTGCTCAGGGAGTAAAGAAACTACTACCATTGATGTGTTCAGACAAATGGCTGTATTAACACATATAGTAAAGGTTTTCACCAGCTATTTAAGTCATATTCTGTATTTTAAAATCTTTACCTGATAATACTCTCCTTGAAAAAGTAAAAACAACAATGCATTATATTATACTACATTAGATTCAGTTTTAAATGGAATATTTACAAATGCCAAATGTCAGAAATGAGGCATGCACAGTTTTTAAATCTATATTCCTTCAGGACAAAAGCCTGTGCAATTCACCAAGCACGAACACATTACTCGTGCATGGGTATGTCTCATAGAGAGCGTGAGAGGCAGACAGAGAGAGATTGAGAGAGACAGTGGTTTATTTTTTGCAGGTTCAGTGTAAGTAGATGCTGACGGGGAGAATGTTACCCATCACTGTGACATTTTACAACATGACATCATGACCAATATGCACTCTAACTTTAAAACATTTAGTCATCAAAATATGCCTATAATTTGTATTTGTCTGTGTTGTCTTCAGTGCCCATGTTTGTGTGGTCATCATATTTTAAAATCTCAGTTATTTAACATAATTATTCTGATTAGTCATAAGATTTAAATCAATTATTTGTTTCCAATTATTTAAGAGTTTTACAAATCACCTAGTTACCTGTCACACCTAGACATTTGTGTTGTATTACCATACTTAAACTCTGATCTAACTATCTCTCTCCGTCTGCCTATTTTCCCGTAAGACATGAATGGATGTTTTTCTCTACACCACTGACCAGTAAGGGAAGGTTCATTAAAAGCAACTGAATCGGAAACATGCCTGCCCTGGGAAACATTAACTGCTTCCGCATGTTGCTGAGACGGAAATTCTCGCCTTAGTTTATCAATCAGATCAGAAGACATAATGACCCTGTTCAATACTTCAATAAAAGCTGCATGGACTGTGAATCTGTTTAACATGCAAACCAATATCCACAGCAGACACGGTCTGCATTAAATACAGTGGACCAGCTCTCTCTTCATAAGGAACAGGCCAAGTATTTAGTTCATGATTATCAGTATATTTAATGTTTTTCTCATGTTTATTGCTTTATCGCTTTATCACCAAAAGTGAACTTGTGTCCTGATTTTTTTTTTTTTTTTTCGTAAACTTGTTTTACCACTTTTGATGTCTGGTCATTTGGAAAGGTGAAAGTGTCAACATCCAGAAATGCACTGATCCTGGAACCAGATTTGTTTTTAAAAACAAACAACAACAACAAAAAAGTGACAGACACTAAACAAACAAATCTTATATTACATAGACTACTTAAAGGGATAGTCCCCCCCCCCCCAAAAAAAAAATTCTGGTTCAAATAAAAAAGGCGGGGCTAAAAAATTGCAACTCATACTCTCTGTCGAAATCTTCAGACATGTAACAAAGACTGCTTTATGTACAGCGTACATTTCAGTCTACTTGTAAACAAGGCGCAGTGCATCAGGGTTTTACATCAGAGTGCCTGTTAAATAAAGTCGTTATTTTGGTTTTCTTTGCGCACAAAAAGTAATCTCTTAGCTTCGTAACAGTATGGTTGAACCACTAATGTCACATGAACTATTTTAATGATGTCTTGACTCTTTACTACCTTTCTGGGCCTTGAACGTGTCAGTTGCGTTGCTGTCTATACAGGGTCAGAAAGCTCTCGTATTTAATTTTTTTTTTTTAAATCTTGCAATTTGTGTTCTGAAGATGAACAAAGGTCTTATTGGTTTGGAACAGCATGTGAGAAATTAATGACATAATTTTAATTTATGGGTGAACTATCCCTTTAATACAGTGTTTCTCAACCCTGGTCCTGGGCGCCCCCCAACACTGCACATTTTGCATGTCTCCCTTATCTGACACACCCATTTCAGGTCCTGGAGTTTCTTTTAATGAGCTAATGAGTTGAATCAGGTGTGTTTTATTAGGCAGACACACAAAATGTGCAGTGCTGGGGGGCGCCCAGGACCAGGGTTGAGAAACATTGCTTTAATATAAGATGTTTTACGTTTGTCATTGTAAAGTGTTTGTCATAGAAGATCGCATGCCCATTATCTTTGTACACTTGTTTTAAATATAATGTTACTGAGGGGAATTTTTTTTTCCTGAATTTCTTCCTCATATCCCCCTCATCTGTAGTCATTGCATTAGTCACCCATGCAGAGCAGTGTTGCTAGCCACACTACGAATAATAATTTGACAGTGTTCATCAGGAATCAATGTACAGCAGCGGGTCAGCCCACAACTTGTGTCTGAGCTAAATATTTATGAGTGGTGTGACTGCTTCTACAGCTGCAGTCAGTCACTTTAAAGTGAATCCCTAAACAATTAGTGTCTTTTACTAGCCTGATGTGTGTGATAACGCCTGTTAGAACACAGAGGGACAGCACTCTTTCATTTCCACATGCAATGACATCTGGTCATTCTCTTCACATGACTGAAAGACTGGTTGTCTGTTTACTAATATGAATGATAGAACAATGTGTAAAGAGTGAGATCTGTGTGTGCATGTGTGTGTGTGTGTTTGTCTTTCTCACAAAGAGACATACTTAATGCATCCAAATGATAATTGTAATTTGCAGTGAAGGGAAACTGTCTATTGAAAATGTGTGATCATGCTTAAAAAGACACTCTAATTAAGCAAGCAGACATATTTCAACTCATTGAATTAGTAGAATATCTTCTGTTTGTCACTCTTACATCATATGTAAAACATTTGCGTGTGCATGTGTGTGTGCTGTGACCTCTAGCTGTATGGAGTATGGATTATGAGAAGCCTACTCCCTGACCCAGTTTACTGATACACACTCTAACATCATGATAAACTGTTGTTCACCGAATGCAGGAACCAGGACGTACACGAAGCACCTTCATCACAATCATCATCTTTTTTTCTTTTTTTTTTTAGATGCATACAAAATCTACTGAGAGTAATATAGAGAATAATATAGAAAATGTTTATTGTTTTAAAACTCCCTGTGAAAAGAAAATCCTCATTTTTTAATTAAATATCATTGTTCTGTTTTGTTTTAGTTTTTCTATCATTTTTAAATGTTGTGAATGCTGCCTGCTTCAAAGTTATTAGGATTCCATTCCAATACAGGGAAGGCTGGTGCAAATTGTCTATTTTATTTATTTATTTATTTATTTATTTGTTTGTTTGTTTGTTTGTTTGTAAATAATATATAATAATATATTATTATATATTATTTATTTATTTATTTATGTATTTAGTACATTATTTATTTATTTATTTATTTCACTGGACGTTATGTTGTTGAAAGTCTATATAATAATAAAAAAAAAAAAACATTTGAACAATATATATTATTATATTTCCCAGATAACAATGTATGGTTAATTTACCACACATTAGTTTTTTTATGCAGAATAAACAAACAAAAAAAAACAATATAAATATATAAACAAACACCATACACCACACATACACACACAAATACAGAGCTGAAATTAGCAAAAATACCTCTGTCCCGAGAATACACAACCTTTCTAAATTCTTTCTAAACTTTATTATATAATTTACTTATGTTTCAATGCGTGCTTTTAATGTGCCTTTCTTTTTGTTGTTGTTGTTGTTGTGTTGTTTTGTTTTGTTTGTAACCCAACAGCCATTAGAAAAATAAGATGACATTGTAATTTTAGTTTGTAGAAAAACTCATGATAATGAGCAAATTTGAATAAGATGCTTGAAACGTTAAACTTTAAATATCTCATGGCAACTAGCCTCAGTCTCCCATATATGTAAATCAAAGAGACACAATTATACCCATGCACTCGCTGAAAACAATAAAAAAAACTGCAAACTCTCTGCTCAGAGAAATAGACCTGTCTCACTCTCTCAAAGTCAGCAAAGGACAGAGGTCACAAAGGGCAGATGACTGGTGTTTTTGAAACTCTGGCCCAAAGTGATGTCCTCAGAGTTGGTTTAATATTTAAATACTTGCATGTATGTGTTATTGTATGTATTATTGCTGTTTTGTCAGTCAGATCCTTGGACAGAAATATTTTGTCTTTTGTTGTGCCAATCACTGCAGGATCTGTAGTATTTATTTTTTTTTTTTTTTCGCCAGTAGATTTGCATTTACACCCGTGAGTCGGAGGGACTGCATTAAAGGCCATGCAGTAAGCATCTGTCTGTAAACCCAGCAGAGCGCTCTACCAACACACGGCATCTGCTTTAGCTCTGCAAAAGATTTGCAATGTGTTTGCGGGCCCACATGTCACAGAGGACGCCGTTGCCTGGTATATGGAAACTGCTATTTAAAAGTACGTTTTCACAAAGTTTGCAAAGCGAATGTACATCACACAACAGAACTCTTCAAAGCAATGTTAAAAGTTGTAGGGTTTCTGGTGGCAAGAGGTGCTTTTCCTTCGGTTCAGTTCAATACGGCAGCTACTTCTGTCTGACCTCGTTACTCTGCAGTCTCTATGACTTACTGAAATCATCTATGAAGTAGCTAGAATGCGTCCTGCGCTGCTTAATGACTGTGTTTTAGGGCGTCTATCCCATCAGCCCCTCGGTACAAAGACCGGACAGATCTGTCCAAGTGGAGCACTGCATTATAATTTAGTTCCTCTTAGGTTTCCTGCTCTAGCACTTAAGACAAAGTGCCTGCGGCCTCTGAGCTCTCCACGTGCAGACGGAGCGTGTTATTTCCATCCTTTTCCGTCTGCTTTTGCATTATCTGCAGTGCTAAGCAGAAACCAGAGAGCAGATTGACAGACCAAGAGCATGTACGCGACCGCCGCCATCTTCGTCCCCTTTGTCAGAACAGATAAGGAAGCAGCGAAATACTCCGTGATTCGTCTCTATTTAAACGCGCGGAACTGGAGTGCACGAGAGCTGAGTGAAAATACCTCGACATGTGTAAGGCGAGCGTGTCTCTCTGTCACACGCCGCTCACGACATCGCTTCCATGCTTTTCTCTTTGTGCAGAGATTAGGCCGTTGCCAGCCTAAATGATTACTTCAGTCAACACGGTACACGCTTGTGACACCGCAGAGCGTCCCTCTAACTGATCTGCTAAATGTCAGCAAACTGCTTTTGAGTGTAATCTTAATTTGACTTGGAATTAGTCTTTTTGCTGTGAAGATCTAATTATTCAGACAATTCTTTGCCTTGTGAGAACTTTGGGAAAAGATCAGCCATGCCACGGCTGATGGGAGAAAGAGAATGAGAGAGCAAGAGAAGCAGAGAGAGAGAGAGAGAGAGAGAGAGAGAGAGAGAGAGAGAAGGAGAGATTACGCGATAGCGTTCCCAGACGTTGCCCCAAAGTATGTGGGGAGGGACCGACCTAACTGAATCCAAAGAGAAGGTGATAGCATAAACCGGAACTCATGCCACGTGTGAGGGGAGAAAGAGAGAGAGAGAGAGAGAGAAACAGAGAGAGAGAGAGAGAGAGAGAGAGAGAGAGAGAGAGAAGGAGAGATTACGCGATAGCGTTCCCAGACGTTGCCCAGAGGCACCTTCAGCTCCTCTCTGAGCTACGCGGGCATGAATGGCGAATGACAGAATCCCGTCAAGAACTCCGCAGTAAGGCACAACGAACGTGTGCAATAACGGCATACCTGAACCGAATGGGATTGACTTTTGCACACTCTGGATATAGCCTAGGTGTTAGATGTTAGAGGTGGGCAAGAATTTTCACTTCAATCTTCATCTAATTTATTTTAGATTAATGTATAATAATTAGTACACATTATATATAATACTGTACAACTGTACAGTATATGAAATGATAAAGCTCATTTCTCTTACTTCACTGACTTATCGGTCAGACAGCTACGACTCACATGCTACATCGGGCCTGTTTTGGCTCTGGTTTCAGGTAAAATGTTTCGGAATTAACTTCTATCCGAAGCCTTAGAGGAAAGTCTCGGGTGACAAAACACAGCAAAAATACAGATTCACACTCATGGTGACATGCTCTGGGTTTATGAACTAAATATTATGTTTGCCTGGGTTTCGGTAATGTTTTTAATGTCCATGTACGCCAACTTTATGTTTACAGTGAATTTTACTTTGCACCTGTTTGCAAAAAAAAAAGAAAGAAAAAAAAAGGACATTTTGGTTTATACACACATATGGGTGGGAAAAATCACAAAATCTGAATTGTGATTGTATGCCATTGTGTGTGACTGCAAATATCCTGCAAGAGTTTGAAATGGCAAAATTAATACTCTTTGTGAGTTTGGTGTTAACGTAAATTATCAGATGATCAGGCCGGCAGATTATAGATTATAATAATAATAAAAAAAACAATAACGTGCGCGTGTTTGTTTGTTTGTTTTATTTTGTTTTGGTTTTGAACACACAAGTCCTCACTTGCGCGCTCACACCAGACAGGTAAAAACAATGATGCGCACGTTTCAATCCTCCAAATCCGCACTGCTTGAAATAATTTAGAGAATGATACCTTTCAATATAATAAAGTTCCTTTTATTCTGGTGTGGTCGACAGCCTGTGGAACCTTGTTATGGTGCTGAAGTGCACATAACGAGAGTTTAACAAAAAGATGAAAAACATTATGTAGTATAGTATAAACAGTATTCACATTTTCACTCGATAATTTCATGTCATTTTAATATGTTTTAGCACAATCTAAAACAATAAATATGGATCGATCTTCTGTAATTGATAAATAACTTAAAACAAAAATATGATTTACTACACATTAATGTCCATAACATTCATAACATAGTTGGCTACGTTATGTTCAGATACATTTAAATGACTTTTAAATGCGCTATATGATTGGCTTACTTATATTTTCTTCTTCAACATTTAATTACAAATGCAAGCGCATACGTTTGCTTCATTGCTTTATCCTGAATTAAACATATAAATCACAGTCAAAATTTAGAGAAATGTATTTTAATGACGCTGTGCTTTAATTGCTCTAATTGTTACTCAGTAAAGCGGGATTCCAAATTTTACACAGAGAATGCATATGCATTATTATTACATTATTATATTATCATTCATCGCTCTCATTTTACTCACTTACTGTAACGGATTTAATAGTTGTCAGATACCTGTAGTTATCACACGTTCGACAACAAATATTACAATAAATTGTGTCTTCGAAAACAATTTTATGCTTTTGAATAACGAATACTCTTATGCATCATATTTCTACTCAGATCTTTTTAGAGCGCAGAAGTCTTTAGAATAAATGGGAATTAATTTAACGTTTTAAAATAAATGTATTATTTCTGATTGTGGAGCAAACTTTCCAAATGCTTGTGGAATCGTTGAAGATTATTTGTCTAATATTAAATAAATACATAAATAATCAAACAACCTGATGAAAGGGATATATAAGAAATGCGCATTTCCCCGGATTCCTTAATTTGCATTTTATCTACAGTTTAAATAGTACATTCAGTATTTCTTAAAAAATCACGTGAGGAAAAAAAAATCGGATTAAAAATAAAATGAAAAATAAACTTTTTTCTTTGATTTCCTTGAGCAATGCAGGTTTTTAATTGAACAATTTCTGACCACAGATGGATGAGATGTGATTAAGAGACACGGCTCCTGCATTGAAATGATTTAAAAGTTTTATTTGTAAACATTAAATATTCCTTTCTCATGAAGTTTGATTCGGATTCGAAACCGAACGAGTTGCAGTATATTTAGTTAAACCATAGAAAAAGGCAGTGATGATCTTCACACACCTACAGGAATAGAAGATGGCAAATAAAATCACATGTAAGACATTAAACAAAGACGACGGTGATGCGTCTGAAATCATTTCAACTGCACCATGCTTTAACGGCAAACTCAAAATAAATATATAAACCTTTATATTAAACAGCAACAATACATACAACACATACAAACGAGGAATGTCTGACAATTTTACAAACACTATGGGTCCCTTTTTCCCTGTACAGATGATACTGTTTTTTATCCACATGTGCCATGTTTAAAAGTTGCCCCAATACTACGAATCTTTATAAAATCTAACAGACTACATAGTGTCCGGAATATAGAGTGTGTAATAGAGACAAGAGTCCTCTACAACATGCGTCTCCTTTCCACCTGACAGATACACAGGCACAAGTTATAAAAGAAAAAAGGTCTCTGTACAAGCTTTATACACATCATATAAATCACATAAATCTATTGAATAGGTATATAGAAATGGTGTATAGTACAGTCTACTCTGTGATTTCCCATGAATACAGACGTTTGCAGTTAACAATGATTAGTAGTGGCGAGATATTTGTCATTGTTCAAAATCAGGCATACTATTGAATAATATGTGTCTTTTATTATAATTTCTCATATTAGTATTACTTCCCTATTTTTACATGTTTTTCTCTGTTCTGAGATACTCAGTAGCGGTATTTTTTGGTGGGATAAAGGGGCAAAATAACTAGCCGATGACAAAAGTTATTATTATCATTATGTCGCGTGGTGTTTTCCAGGCTTTATATCGTTGAATCCTTCTTTTTTTTTTTTTGAACGCGCACGTCATTTGGCAATGGTTGGTGGATTAAAAAAATTCAGGCTTTCAGTTTTCAAGAGAGTCAGCGGAAGTTCTCTGAGGTTGTTTGAAATCGTTTTTTTTTTTTTCTCCTTTTCTCGCGGTTTAAAAGGGCAGAGTGTCAAGAAACAGTTTGTCGATTATTGCTGGCGGTGGGACCAGATCTTCTAGTTTTAGGTAGAAGATGCGCTGCAGACCCTGTGTGCACAGTGTGCGCAGTTCAGGCAGTTTACCCAACAGTTTGGACAAATAGTTTGGCCGATTCAAGCCGCCTCCATTGAAGGTGACTTGGTCTTTCAGACAGTTTACTATCTTGTTTTGAAGGTCCTCCACTCTCTTGGGTTCTTTCAGTCCGTGTCTCTCTGCAAAATAATAATAATAATAATTCGCATATGAGAATATAACATAAAAAAAAAAACAGTTGCAATTTTCTAAACAGTGTAATAAAAACTGATCTCACCTGTGACCATGGCTAGGGCGGCGATGCATGAAAAAGCAGATATGTCTACATTCATGTTCTGGAGATTAGACGAGAACTCCGCTATAGAGTCAATCCACTCGCCAAATCCACGGACGCACTGCAGCCTGTGCAGCACCACTCCGTTACAGAAGATGAGTTTGCCTTCCATCGGGTTGGACCTGAGATTAATGACAAAGTACCCGTTAATTACCGTGCGCATTAAACGGGGATTTAAGCGGCTCCTAATTATTGCAGAGCCAATTAAAAAGGAAGCAGCAAAGCCACCTCTCCAGAGGCCTCGGTACCTGTATGCCAGGCGCAGCACGAAGAGCTCCAGGAAGGCAGACTCGAACAGCAAGTCCTGGTCCGGTTTAGACAGGTCGGTGAACCCGGGAATCTTTTCTGCCCATCCGCGGATGATCTCCATGGATCCGGTGAGGAGGTCGTAGAACTGCTGGATGTGCTGTGTGTCATCTCCGCTCAGTTGGTAGTCCGGGTTGGCTTGGAACTGGAATTTAATTTAAACATGACTTAATGAGCTCCCTTAAAATATATAACCCGTGAAATTGCAAAGCCCATTTCTTGAAGGGGGAGAGTTTCCCCCCTCTTTAATTTAACTTGTGTCTGTATTTCACTGGCTTCCTTCTTGCAAAAGCAATTTAGAGAGTAAAATATGCCACCCTTAAAGTGCTGAAAGTTTATAATGAAACACTGTATGATATTAAATTCCTAATATTGGTTGTGTCAGATTGGCGCAGGAAGCGCATCAAGAGTCACGTGCGCATTTTGACTTTCTTCGTTTAAAGCCTAAAGTGATGAGTAAAATTATAGATGAATGGAGCATAACGCACTCTGGTGTAGTCGAGACTGCTCATAGAGGGGTTGGAGTCCACATGTGCCCTGACCAGAGCGCTGATCAAACTGACGGGCGGAGAGGGGGGCGAAGACTCCTGCGGACTTTTGGGTTTGGAGGGTAAACGGCCTCGCCGACCCTTTAAGTTGGCGGTCCGGACAACTGTCAAAACAATACAAGACTGTTATTATCAAGTGGCTGTTATGCTCGTTGTAACATGTACAATTCAGTCAGCGATGACTATAATTGCAGTTGCGCGCTTCTCTTTATTCCAAGTGCGACGCACATTATAATGAACAAAAAGCGATTTACCTTCTTTCACCATTCCGACCACCATGCACTTCTGAAATCGACAATACTGACATCTGTTTCTCCGGCGTTTATCCACAGGACAGTTTTTATTGGCTAAACAGACATATTTTGCGTTCTTCTGTACTGTACGCTAAATCAAGAAAATGGGACAATAAGATTTAATTTGTATAGCATACAATTTAGACAAACTTTTCATATTTTTCTAAGCAAACATTCAGTTTGTTTTTGGTTTAAATTACCTTTAATCAGATATGCGACTAACGAGTGATCAAAATAAAGATTGAAAGAAAAAAAAACCGCTAACGCTAATGACAGTTGCTCAGATGTCTGATTAGGTCTCATCAGATAAAACCGACATAAGGCGGCAACAAAAAAAGCAAATCAATTAAATAATAAAAATAATAATAATAATAATAATAATAATGCAAAAAGTACCTTGAAGAAACCTTTGCACCCTTCACACGTTCGGACTCCATAGTGCTGGCAAGCCGCGTTGTCCCCACACACCGCGCACAAACCTTCGCTGGACGGAGATCCTCTAGACGGGGGTGACGGCATCTGACTGTCCATCAGCTGATGGCCGTGACTGAGATGCAGGGAGTGCGTGAAGGCTATTCCCGCCTGTTTCCTAATGGCACTGGGCACTGCGAAACTCTGGCTGTCCAGGGCTCGGTGCGCTCCGGGACTGTCGTGCCCCATGGACACGTGGAGAGGCCCGTCAAAGCGCATCTGACAGCTGGAAACAGGGGTTCCGGGTGGAGACTGCTTGAAGGAGAAGAGGGAGAGCCTGGACACGGGGTTCTTGCGCTGATCTATCATATGCGTGGTCATATAGTTCTGATGAAAAGTGTGCAGGGAGCTCGGGTCCTCCCACATATGATTGGGCTGAACCTGGAAGTTCGCCGTTCCCGGAGCGTGAGGTGAGGACGGTTTGAAGTACACAGGCCCGGAGTGGGCCATCATCTCCTCTGACTGCGGGCCCAAATGGCTCTGCTGATGGTATGTGTGCATCTGGACGTCCTCCACTTTGATGGAGGACTGTTCTCCAGAATGGGGCACCTGGTAAAGACAAGGCGGCTTCACGTCATAACCGGTGTTGTAGTTGTCCATGAAGGTGCTGAAGCTTGGCAGAGAGGTGGTGGCGGCGGTGATCTCGGTATTGGTCAAGTCCATGCTGAACTTCACAAACTCTGGCGTGAGGAAATCGCAGCTGTATTCTCCGCTGGGGTGGTAACTGTAGCTCTGAGACGCAGGACTCGCGCCCTGCGGGGATGAGCCATACTGAGCCTGGACGCAGGGCATGGCTGCAAAAACACAGCAATCAATTAAAAAAACAGAAAGACAACCTGGAAATAATAGCCGCATGCTCATCAAAACATGTTTCGGCACTGATTTCAGCTTGCATGCAACTTTGCAAAATTTATATATATATATATATATATATATACTTTTTTCTGCTGAAGTAGCCTACCTTCAGTCGTGAGACTGTTCCTCTGCAGATCGCGGTGAAGGTGATAATATCAGGTGAAATTTAATACCGGGGTTCAAGACAAACTGGATTCTCCCTCTGATAAAACACACAACTTTCACTTGATTTTGCATCACGTTTTATTAGCTCTATTACATAACTACACAAAATTCTAGAGCTCACTTAAACTCAGAAATTGTAAACACACTTTCTAGCGCAGCGCCGTGTCAAAACCTTTGTGTGTGATGGGGCGAAAGTTTAAGGATTTGCGCGCCACGTTTGTTTATTTGTTTTAACTCTCGAGTTTAATTCTCTTAATAAATGCATGTCTGAACAAACACAATTTCACACAAGTGTCTCATACTACGACTGGATAAAAGCTCATTTCACAATTCAGCTCTACGGAAAAACAGCAAATACATTTCTATAAAACCAGCAGAAATCAACAAACAACATTCAAAGACTGTTTAATACAAACATGCCATATGATTATTTTTGCTCTGCTAATTGAAAATGCATATTTGCCCAAACAGACAAAGAATAAAAAGAAAGGCAATGACATACCTTAGTAGACCATCAGTAAAACTATAGTGTATCCATAAGCATGTGATTCAGAATATGTGTGTAAACGTCCAGTACTGCGTGTGGTTCGCAGAGCGCGGAGCTCAACACTGGCATGTAGAGCTCTGTCTGCCAATGTGTCTTTGTTTATGTGAGACCCACGTGTTTGAGTTCCGTACGTCATCTGCGTCATAGGTGAGTAGAACCAATCAGCTGCGAGACTCTTCTGCCAATCTGAGGGCTGACTGACAGCCGGTGCATGACTGTGATTTCACCGAGATCTGCTGTAGTTTATAGTCCCCATCGTCGAATAGCAATTTACCTCTCTTTTGTCATACATTTCAGTGTGCACACTGCACTTTATACATTCACATGTTAGGAAATTACAAGTTTAAATTTCACATTAAACACCGATTAAAAAGGTAACAATAATGGAATTATAAATATTTATTTCCTTCTCATTCTAATAAAACTGTTTTTTTTTTTTTTGGTAAAGCTAGTTATTCTAAGCCTAAACAACAAGTAATATGGGTTGGAATCCAAGAGCTATTGGTCATTGTATTGTAAACTGCAAAACAGCATTAGAAATGAAATAATACATAAACTGATAAAAGCTATATTTCAACAAAGATGACTTTGTGCAGGCCCTGCTGGCCATGTTTTTGACTAAACCCAACACAGCTAAGCTTTTATTAAACAAGAGCTTTCCTTTTAAGAAACCATACAGAATATTTAACCCTTTGCATCTATTTGTACAAGACTACAGTCATTAGAAGAGGGCAGAGGAGGGGATTCTCACAGTCATTTCAATTTAAATGTAAAAAGACAGAGAAATTCACCAGGGACTGGCAAAAGAAAAAAAAAAAGAAAGAAAGAAAAAAAAAAGAAGAAAGAAATGTGATGCAGACAACAGCTCTGATGCAGACTGTGAAGAGGTCACTTCCCCTCAAACAGTCTTTGCCATATTGAATCTGAATGGGTGGGTGTTAATGTTATTTGAGACAGGTCTCACTCAACCATCATGGGAACACATTAGTTTCCACAAACTAAATCCTGCATCTCTCAGCCACCATAAACTATTTCATGGCCTTATGGGTAAAACCACAGTATGTAAAAATAAATAAATAAATAAAAAATAATAACAAAAACATTGCTTAGTCCCTTATGTAAACAGATACGAGATTAAAGTTTATGAGGTTTTCTTAATAAAGCTTCCAAAACTGAACTAAACCACTGTTTGTTTGTTTGTTTGTTTCCAAATGGGGGTGGCAGTCTCCTCTAGAGGACACTGTTGTTCACCACCCACTGGACAATAGTTTTGGATTATTGTTTTATATGTTGTTATAACGCAAAGCAAATACAGTGCTGATCAATGTATTTCAGCCTAATGCAGAACAAATTAGATGTCGATAAGCCACAGACACTGCAATTTAGCCATTCAAGGCTGACATGTGAGGACAAAACTATCCCATGACGTCCATGATGTCTAATTTAAAGAGTATGTCCAAAACTGTCAGTCATGTTCCACATAGCAAATGACAGGCCAGCCATGTGCTCAACACCTGATTGGGTTTATTGCTATATCTAATGTATTATATCCACAATATGGTCTGCTTTCATTTACCTTTTTAATGAAGGGAAATTACATACAATTAAGCAATAATTGCCCATTGGCTCATTTAATTACTAACTGCCTTATATATATGCATAGTTTAATCACTGCTCATGGGGAAGAAGAGGCAGCAAATGAAGAGCAATCAAATTGGACTGAAGTTATTTCCCAATTATGACACGTTGAAGAATGTATGTGTGTGTGTGTGTGTGTGTGTGTGTGTG
>NW_015670980.1:317214-332506 GCF_001515625.1 Sinocyclocheilus rhinocerous | reverse complement strand
GTGATGGGGCGAAAGTTTAAGGATTTGCGCGCCACGTTTGTTTATTTGTTTTAACTCTCGAGTTTAATTCTCTTAATAAATGCATGTCTGAACAAACACAATTTCACACAAGTGTCTCATACTACGACTGGATAAAAGCTCATTTCACAATTCAGCTCTACGGAAAAACAGCAAATACATTTCTATAAAACCAGCAGAAATCAACAAACAACATTCAAAGACTGTTTAATACAAACATGCCATATGATTATTTTTGCTCTGCTAATTGAAAATGCATATTTGCCCAAACAGACAAAGAATAAAAAGAAAGGCAATGACATACCTTAGTAGACCATCAGTAAAACTATAGTGTATCCATAAGCATGTGATTCAGAATATGTGTGTAAACGTCCAGTACTGCGTGTGGTTCGCAGAGCGCGGAGCTCAACACTGGCATGTAGAGCTCTGTCTGCCAATGTGTCTTTGTTTATGTGAGACCCACGTGTTTGAGTTCCGTACGTCATCTGCGTCATAGGTGAGTAGAACCAATCAGCTGCGAGACTCTTCTGCCAATCTGAGGGCTGACTGACAGCCGGTGCATGACTGTGATTTCACCGAGATCTGCTGTAGTTTATAGTCCCCATCGTCGAATAGCAATTTACCTCTCTTTTGTCATACATTTCAGTGTGCACACTGCACTTTATACATTCACATGTTAGGAAATTACAAGTTTAAATTTCACATTAAACACCGATTAAAAAGGTAACAATAATGGAATTATAAATATTTATTTCCTTCTCATTCTAATAAAACTGTTTTTTTTTTTTTTTGGTAAAGCTAGTTATTCTAAGCCTAAACAACAAGTAATATGGGTTGGAATCCAAGAGCTATTGGTCATTGTATTGTAAACTGCAAAACAGCATTAGAAATGAAATAATACATAAACTGATAAAAGCTATATTTCAACAAAGATGACTTTGTGCAGGCCCTGCTGGCCATGTTTTTGACTAAACCCAACACAGCTAAGCTTTTATTAAACAAGAGCTTTCCTTTTAAGAAACCATACAGAATATTTAACCCTTTGCATCTATTTGTACAAGACTACAGTCATTAGAAGAGGGCAGAGGAGGGGATTCTCACAGTCATTTCAATTTAAATGTAAAAAGACAGAGAAATTCACCAGGGACTGGCAAAAGAAAAAAAAAAAGAAAGAAAGAAAAAAAAAAGAAGAAAGAAATGTGATGCAGACAACAGCTCTGATGCAGACTGTGAAGAGGTCACTTCCCCTCAAACAGTCTTTGCCATATTGAATCTGAATGGGTGGGTGTTAATGTTATTTGAGACAGGTCTCACTCAACCATCATGGGAACACATTAGTTTCCACAAACTAAATCCTGCATCTCTCAGCCACCATAAACTATTTCATGGCCTTATGGGTAAAACCACAGTATGTAAAAATAAATAAATAAATAAAAAATAATAACAAAAACATTGCTTAGTCCCTTATGTAAACAGATACGAGATTAAAGTTTATGAGGTTTTCTTAATAAAGCTTCCAAAACTGAACTAAACCACTGTTTGTTTGTTTGTTTGTTTCCAAATGGGGGTGGCAGTCTCCTCTAGAGGACACTGTTGTTCACCACCCACTGGACAATAGTTTTGGATTATTGTTTTATATGTTGTTATAACGCAAAGCAAATACAGTGCTGATCAATGTATTTCAGCCTAATGCAGAACAAATTAGATGTCGATAAGCCACAGACACTGCAATTTAGCCATTCAAGGCTGACATGTGAGGACAAAACTATCCCATGACGTCCATGATGTCTAATTTAAAGAGTATGTCCAAAACTGTCAGTCATGTTCCACATAGCAAATGACAGGCCAGCCATGTGCTCAACACCTGATTGGGTTTATTGCTATATCTAATGTATTATATCCACAATATGGTCTGCTTTCATTTACCTTTTTAATGAAGGGAAATTACATACAATTAAGCAATAATTGCCCATTGGCTCATTTAATTACTAACTGCCTTATATATATGCATAGTTTAATCACTGCTCATGGGGAAGAAGAGGCAGCAAATGAAGAGCAATCAAATTGGACTGAAGTTATTTCCCAATTATGACACGTTGAAGAATGTGTGTGTGTGTGTGTGTGTGTGTGTGTTTGTGTGTGTGGAGGAAAGAGTTATGCATAAAGCTATCCTTACTGACATAATTAACATCCAACATGAAATTAACTTTTCTTTAACAAGTACAAATAACAAGAACACAAACATAAAATAACAAATGCACTGCCTATCCTAATGCTTCCTTCAGGGTGTACAGTTTTAGACAGGAGCTGTTTATTCAGCACTTGTACTTGAATATTAAGACAGGTGAAGCACCACGGACAGCGCCAGCGGTGTTTATTACATTTCTCATGTTGGGCAGTCTTATGTCAGTGTATAAAATCTAAGCTGTCTCGGAGTCATTGTGACTTAAACATTTTTGAATAGTTTCCCTTATGCAAAATACAGTATATTGATGAATATGAAGAGTTTGCTGCCAAACGAATTGAGACAGGGAACATCCCCTGAGGCAGCCATTACTTATCTTCACAGCTAAAAACAGGATTTACTCCTAAACATTTTATTAATTATTTAAAGCTGCTGTACTGTGTAGCATAATTTTCTCAGTTTTTTTTCCCCTGAGATTGCAGTATAACCTGACTACCAGCACCAGATGTCTATCAGCATCTCAGTATAAGACTGGAATTTGACAGTGTGTATTCTGTTGGCTTGAACATCGGGGTATAGTACATTAACGGGCAATATTCAAATGCACTTTCTCAAATAATTTATGTTTTTGAGTGAGATAGATTTGTCTTATCATTTCATGTTCCTGCAGGCACCTATGTGCTAAGTATGACATAAACCAACTCTAATTGGAAATGTTTATTGACAGAGGCTGTAGACTTTTTAACAGACATTTGAAGTTGAGTGACCACTGTGACATAATAGCCTGATATTATCAAGCAGAGTAGACTCATTGTCCAACCTAGACATTGTCTCCCCTTACAAGCTTCCTCTTACAGAGCCTATTTAGATAAGGATCATATGTGTCCAGTTCTCTCCCTATGAGATAAGCAGCATTCATTTGGCGTCATTGGCCAACAGATGACTTTATGATTTTTAAAACATCACTCCACACTTGATGTGATTGAGCTTGATTTAGAGATGATGAAATCTCTCCAATTTTCACGCAGGTTCAAAAAGGTCAGATGTTGTTGACTGCATGATCTAATTCCTCAGTAGATTCATCAAAAAAAAAAAAAAATCCATATTTCTTGCAGTCTTAAAGCACCCCTTTCGCTCAAGGCACTGGTCTATGTCTTTTTTCCAATTTAAGATTCCTTCTTTTCAGGACTAAATGTCTACTTAATATGCTTTAATGTGAGTTCCATGGAACAAGGGAGTGCTCCATCATTTTAATGCACTTTTATATAACACACATTTAACTATTTAACCCTAATGAAACAGCTTGTAATGCAGCTGGACGACTCCTCTGTGCTGTGATGAAGGTCCCTTCTCTTCTACCTCAGTAAAACTGTAAAACGAGACGTGGCTGTGGTGAGCATGAAGATCAGTCAGTGTTGCATATTCATGAATCAGTGTCATGACATGCCTTGTAATTGGCAGTAACATTAGTAATGAGTCTGCCGGCATCTTGTGAGTTCTTGCATATTCATGCCATGGGGCAATATATCCTAGTTGAGGAATTTATTTTTTTGGCTTTGGCTTTGGCATTGGCATAGGCTTTTCTTCTCTACTTCTTGTGTGAAAATGAATTCTCACACTGCATGTGGGGTCTTATGCCACAATCAATTGTTTAAATTGTCCTTCAGAAAAAAATCACTGTCAGTCAGAAGGAAGATGAATAGTGCTGCTAGTCTAATTAATCTAATTAGTCTAATTAATTACCCTCCAGCTTCAGCAAAGTCATTTTAGAAAATATGTGTTCATATGTTTGGCTAATTATAACAGTTTAGTTTCCCTTTATCACTATATCATTCATCATGAATCACTCTTAACTGTTTACGATAGCCAATATTTTATCTATCTATCTATCTATCTATCTATCTATCTATCTATTTTTTATTTAATCATTTATTTATTTATTACAGATTAGGGATTTGATTCTATTGTGTTCATTATATCAACTTATTAACTTAAGAACTCTAAATATAGAGCTATACAATTAATATGACAGCAAATTTCAAATTAAAAGAATTTAAAGAGAAATACTTGAATTCATTAAATATATTTTGTTTGCACACTATATCTTGGCAATTCTAAGCAAAAAAAAATCTAAAGAAGTTGTAAAATTACTAGGGTCTTTTTGGCAGGGAAAAAATCCGAGAAGCTCTGAGATTTTATTTCCAATTAAAATTATATGAGATATTAAACAGATCTTTTTATTACCTTATTTTGTTTCTTTCCTATGAGGTGGCACATGGGTGTCGACGGTGATGATTGCAATCACATTAATTTGGATTCATTTGCATTTCCTGAACGTCAGTTTTAAGTAATAGCATATAAATAAAAAACGAAAAGCAGTACAATTCAGTAATATAAAATATTAGCATTCACTTTCTTTATCTGATGTGTGTTCTAAATAATGAATGTGAAGCTCATCTGTTCAAATGAGTGTAGATTCTATGAATGTCTAAACAGTAAAACACAACATGTTTACTCCTTTAATGCTCTGTTAAAAAGAAAATTCAAGCAGAGGATTGTGGAGAACAGTAAAATCACACTATTTTGGTAAGCAATGTCATATGCATGTGGCATGCATATTCGTGATTAATCATGCTGGACACTCGTTAGGAGTGGGGGAAGTAAATAAATTAGCATGTGATTGATCATTCTTTATTTCTTTCTGCTGTCACAATTTTTTTTTCTCTGTCCTTCTGCAGAAAATACATGATTTGTGTTTTGTTGAATCCATCATATAGAGTATGAAGACTTGCATAGTAATGAAACACATTTATAAATGAATAGTGTCCCCTGAAGTCATGTGACAGTGAAATGAATGGCTAGTTGGTGTGTATGTGTTTGTGAGAATGGCCACCGTCCCATGAGGGGCAGCACGCTGTGCTACGTAACACACAGAGGAATCTGTGGCCAGCCTACTGGATGAAGATACGCCTCTGATGCTGTCACATACAGTTTGCTTGGTGTTTTTGTTTGTTTTAAGGGGTTTTGCTTTAGGAAATTATGCTAACTACTCATAAAAGTCTTTGGAGAGTTCTATAAATCTTGTGAGGAATAAAAGCCTATGCATGAGCGTTGGCCCATTGTGATTCTTGTCAAACATTCTCTATACAGATAATGGCACAACACAGGAAAGAGCTTGAACATACTGTAATAAAAGAGCCTGTAACTGTAAAAATTAAAAGATACACTGGGTTCCTTAGGTTGACTGACTGGCGGAACCCTTTGGAAAAACTCTGTGTACAGTAATGCCATCCTCTTTACTGACAGTTATGCTCATAGGCTCAAAAACATGATTTTCATACATTATTGTACATATAGAAGCTCACGGAGCCAACACAATGAAAGCTCTAAGCTCTTTCTCTCTCTTTTCGCTCGCCCCTTATAGTCTTCCCCATTTGAGAAATTTGGATCAATCCTATTTGCGTCTTCTTAGCACCGAGAGCAGGATTTCGAGCGGCACTCTGTTTTGTACGCGTCCCTCTTGCAGCTGTAGACGGATGTTTTCTGAGCGGCTGTTGCGTAACGCTGCAGCTCATTGTGTGTTAACTGCTTGCAGGGCTGCTCGCGCAGGCTCAGCCGCTAAGTGGCCCAAGCCTCCTCCTCAGGAGGCCTCCCCATCGGAAGTGCTGGACTTAGAGGGATTTTCGTCTTCCAGAAAACGGCAGCGTGGCAGGGTAAAGCCTGATCTCTGCGTTTGAAGTATGGCTCACTGGCTGTCCCAAATGAGACTTCATGTGATCGTCTCTTCTGTTACTCCATAAATCAATTATCTATGCTCGAGTTAAAGGTTTCCTTAATATGTTTTTATTTGTTCCTTTTATATTCATTTCCATTGTCTAATAATGAAACATTGAGAGAGAGAGAGAGAGAGAGAGAGAGAGAGAGAGAGAGAGTGAGGAAGGAGGGTTTTGAAATTGCGCTGCACGAGCTCTCTCCTAATCCACTTTTTTTTTTGTTCTTTTGGAATTTTTGGATTTGCAGCTTCTAATCTTCTGGGAAAGCCAGGGGCTTGTTCGCGTCAGTGTCGCGTTTACAACAGTCCCTCGCTCACCTCCATCGGAAATTACACGTTTGCTTCTTCGCAGTCTTTCAAACGCTTTGCAAGTCTGAATTGTGAAAACTAGTTACACTTCATGCAGAATAAAGCTGGAGTCTGAAACCTCCAGATAAACGTTATTATTTCAACATTTAGAGATTTTTAACAGTCACATGTGCGCTCATACATATTAACGCATCCCGTTTCCCATGGAGATATGAATGCCCTCTCATATAGCCTACCCCGGTCCCCGGTGCGCCTTTAAAGCACATTACAGCGAGAGGAGAGATGCATATGAAAATGAGATGTAATATATTCTAAACATTTTGTGGTGGTGAGAATAAGTAGCCAAATATCAAGCTGACGTTGATCCGGAGCTGGTTCCCCTCACTCTCCACGGCCCTGGCAGAGCAGAGCGATTTCTCACCCGGGACTGGCAGCGCAAACACTAAGCTTATTCACGGCGGGGTCCGATATCTACAGAAAGTCATGAAGAAATTAGATTAGGAACAGGTAAATGCTTCATTTTTTACCTCTCCGTTGACACTCATCTGGTGGATTCCTGGTCCTTCTGGTCATATTGCTTTATTTTCCCTCACGTATCATTTTTCATTCAAAAGAGGTCTAGACGTGTTCGTGTTGAATCAGTCGTGGGATATTTTTTTATACCTCCCTTCTTTTATGTATTTATTTTCTTTCTTTCTCTCTCTCTCTCTCTCTCTTAAAGTTATTTCAAAGGATTCAGAGTAGCCTACTTTATTGGCAAATCAGAGAGAGAGAGAGAGAGAGAGAGAGAGGCCCTGTCATTATCAAGATGGGATTAATATAGAGTAATTATATCAAAGTAATAGGGGGCGATTTCAAGCATTCAGGCCTTCTTTTGTCTTCACATTGTTAGAAAGTCAGCTGGGTTCAAACCAAAATGTCACCATTTTCTGTTACATTTGAAACGACCTGAGGAATCTCATTATTTTAGGGCTGTGTTTTATTTTCCTATCTGTTTGAACATACTGGGGTCTTGGAGGTGAATCAGAGAGGGGTCCAATTAGTGTGACTGCAGACAGTGAGACTGCACACTCAGCAGATAGTGGGAGAAGAAGTACAGGAGATGAGCACCAAGCACATTAGGCAAATATAGCCAGATATATTCATATGTTTGGCAAATTTCTCACTGAAATAACACTCCTGCAGTGGAGCAGATTTATGATGCATGCTCTAGTGGCTCAGATCACAGGACAGACTGTGCTGTAAATATGAAAAAGATCACCTGAGGTGTGGCAGAACTGAATAACTTTTTTGTTACTTTTTTAGCATAAAAATTAAATGCTTCAGGTTCAGAAAAAGCAACAGGACAACAGACAAAAAAGAGAGATTGCTCTCTTTAAATCATTCACCTTGTGCGATGAATGTTTAACACTCATAATCGGGCTTCTGGGGCTTTTTTCTTCCTCATCTTCTTCCTTCTTTTTCTTCCTCCTCTTCTTCTTCACAAAAGCCCATCATTTTGTAGATTTAAAAAAATAATGTGAACTTTATATGCCCCAGCAAATCAGTGGAGCAAAAGTTGAATTATTGGGAAAGTATTGGCATCTATCGTTTCGCTCTAACATTGTCATCAAAGGTTGTTGTCTTGTGTGTGTCAAGTATCATTTAGTCACCTCAGTGAGCAAGCTTGCTACACACTCCAGTACAGTAAGTGGCAGCATGCACCTTTAACATTAGTAGCCCAACACCCCAGTAATAGAAGAAGTAAGCATTTCAGAAATTTGCAAGTAAAACTGCAGATTGTTTTAAGAGAGCACTTGGTTGGTCGAGAAATTGGTCATTATTACTGTGAATTTTATCATGAATGTTGATCATTTCTAGCACCGCCCCAGTGACAAAAGTGGCACAAATTACACACAAGTCAGTGTTTTCCTCACACAAACCTGTTTCCTATCACTGCATGTAGACAAGTAGTTAGTATTCTATAAATGTTCTGGGGGGGGGGGAACCAACCCCAGTATGGTAAGTAAATAATGACAGAAATATATTTAACTGTTTAGCTCTCCAGTTCATCCCTGTGAAAAATAATGAAATTCCTCCAAAATAAGTGTAATGATTATTAATATACATGTTTAAATATGGAATAAGAGTCAAGTTTTGGAGGATAAACCTTGCAGGAGTTTCCTTGTGAAAGTGTATCAGTAGTGATCTGTCATTCTGCTATCCATATCTCTTCGTCTCTCTCTTTTTCTTTTTTCAGAGTCTAGGTTTGATTTGTGCCATCTTGCATCATGAGTTTTAATTGCATGTGACATTTCCATCCTCTCTTCTGGTATTTAAAGCAGAGTTCAGGTGTGCTTCATTACTGAGATGAGACAGAACTTCCCATCTGCACTCGCACCCTCTACACTGAACCCAATCCACTTTGTAGCCTAAAGGTACCGATCTGTCACTCATGTAGGACTTTTGCTCTGATAAACCTCTCAGACCTCTCAGATATAGGTGAGCAACTTCTAAGATGAGATGTAACCTTTGACCCTCTGACACACTGATCTGCCATCTGTCTCAAAACTTTGACTTCAATTGCAGCTAACAATCTGTTAGCTGTAATTTATAGAGTATATGCTTGTAAGGATCATCAATAAACAGTATAAAAAGGAATTAAGAGGATCCCAGAGTCACTTTTTCTGAACATTCACAAGGTTCTTGACTGAGCTGAGATGACAGTTTGCATTGTTTAGGCCTATTGTTTAGTGCTCATGTCATGCATAACATGTTGACATAGTTCACCCAAAAAAAATGAAAAATGTCATCATTTACTCACCTCATGTTGTTGCATCTGTATGAATGTCTTTCTTCTGCTGAGCACAAAACAAGATATTTTGAAGAATGTTGATAATAGGGATGCGTGATATTGACAAAAAATGTAAAAAAAAATTTGTGTGTGATTTTTTTCCAATAACAATAATTATACAAAAATTTAGCTTAGTGTGTCTTTATTCTGGCACCTTGGCTGGTTTAGGCCTGTCATGGATAAATTAGTATGACACTAAAACCGCCATTAGGCGGAGGCAAGACCCTTAATGAGTGATTCATTGATTCATTCATTCAAACAATTTGTTCAAAAAGGCAGATTTTTTTCAGCGAAGCAAGTGGCTTCACAGAATTAGAAATGAAGCAAGTGGCTGTCTTTAGGAATGGATTATTGGATCATTGACTTAAATGACTCATTCAAAGACAGATTCATTCAGGGACGAAACACTATAGTGTTGCTCTGAGATGCACAAATGTTCTGCTCCAGCTTTGTTTAGAACTATTTTTGTAGGCAAAACAGAAGAACAAAAGACAATATTGTGTCTAAAATGTAACTCACTCAATATTTCTTGTTTTTGAACCGTTGTATAAAGTTAATATTACATTCGTAAACGCTATGATGCTCACACACTAATATTCAAGAAAACGGCACTCTTGCTTGTATAATATTACTTAAGTATATCATATTTTATAAATATATAAATGCATAAAATGATAACTTGAATTATGGGGCATTCTAACGGCATTAATAGACTTAATCGCACAGCGAATGCTTTTGGACTCTTAAGACAGGTAAAGTGAGTGACATACTGTAAATATGGCTATGTACTCATCAATAGCTGCAAATAAAATAAAATAAAAAAATAAGAACTGAAAGAGAAATTAACTGTAGAGGAAAGACGGGTCAGTTTTTGTTATAGTTGCTGTCTGTGCATCTCTGGAAGGTGATAAGATAAACTGGACAGAGAAACTGGTCAGAGCTGTCATTTACCTCTGAGCAGAGGCAGACAAAGTACTCAACTCCATTACTTGAGTGAAAGTGCAGATACTGCTGGTCAAATATTACTCCATTACAAGTAAAAGTTGTAAAGACAGATTTTTACTTAAGTAAAAGTACAGAAGTACTTGCTTTTAAAAGTACTTAAGTACCAAAAGTAAATTTCCTTTTTTATGTCAATGCCCTGTTTTATTGTTGTGCGTAGTACTTGCAATACCTCTGAAGCAACTTACAATACATAAGTACAATATTTGTCTTTCAAATGTAGTGAAGTTAAAGTCATAAGTTCCCAGAAAAAATAATACTCAAGTAAAGTACAGATACTCAAAAAGTGTACTTAAGTACAATACTCAAGTAAATGTACTTAGTTACTGTCCGCCTCTGCCTCTGAGACCTTCACAGATGCAGAATAATATCCAATCCAGAATAACACCTAATCAAAGGAGAGGTCATTTAAACCAGAATCCAAAACTGTGATCACACAAATATTCTGATATATAACAAGTCACCATTCATTCAAGTAATTCAAAGATCTTTTATTTGTCACTTTTAATTTAGGCATCAGCTAAATGACCTAGATCATTGAAGTCTAGTTTCAAATCACAATAATGTGGAAACGTATTGCTCTGTGCACAATTTATTTTAGCTAACCCCAACCCTAATGTAACTAAAATAAATTGATTTCAACCACTTACCTTAAAAAAAATTTAGTAAATTCAATGAATCATTTTTTTTTCAGTGTGTCTGAAGAGCAGTGTGAAACATTTAAACGAATTCTACTAATAACTGCTATTTTAGGCATTATATAATGTTTGCTAATGCTTTACTTCTGAAAGTTACTAAAAAGTACACCTTTTATGTAATACTGGATTTATGATTTGATTATGTGTTTATTTGATTGTGATTTGATAAGTATAGTGTATCAAGTAATTAATTTAAATGTTAGCAGTTGTTTAAAAGTCAGTTAATATAAAGTGGGTCCAAATAATTTGTTCAGAGTTAGTTTCAGGTTAGACAATCAGGTCATGTTTTAACTTGTTTTTTGTTTTTTTGGACAGTGGTTAGCTCGGTGGTTAGCACTGCTATCTCACAGCAAGAAGGTCCCCGGTTTGAGTCCCGGCAAAGACAGGAGGCCTTTCTGTGTGGAGTTTGCATGTTCTCCCTGTGTCTGATTGGGTTTACGCCGGGTGCGCCGGTTTTCTCCCACAGCCCAAAGACATGCAGGTTAGGTTAATTTAACATTCTAAATTGTCCGTTGATGTGTGTGTGAAGACAAGACTTGTGTATGGATCGACATGTGTATGGATTAACTGGTTCTCGCCATGAATATAGCCATAGATGCTGTAATGGCTTTAAGAAATAAATAAACAACAAACATATCCACAATGTAACAACCACAGTGCAGTTTAATGGCTACAGTACTGTAAACAAATAAGAAACAACAGTCTGCCAAAAAAGGCAAAAATAGCCAGCAGGCTGTTCGCTCCAACTGGTCCCTGAATCTCAGGAGTCTCTTGCGGCCATGAATGCTCCGTGTTGGCATCAGAAAAACAAAGCATATGTTCATTGTTAGCCTGGGTGTACATAGCATGTCCTGTTTGCTCAGGCTCTTTACAATTGCCCCAAACTACCAACTTCATTTCTCCGGGCAAGCTGTCAGCCTACATTTGGAGCACGAGGATATGTGTATTCACAGGACCGGGCAGAGAAGAGAGCAACGATCTGTCAACTTCACTCATTCAGCACAGAGGAGACATACCTGCTTCATTCTATGTATGGTCTTTTTTTATGTTCAATGAATTTATCTCTATTTGACTTTACACCTGCTTTTGCTATGATTAAATCTTTACGTAACAATTATAATACGGGAAATGTCTTGATGTTTGCTTGGGCTTTGAAGAAAATACCACAAAGATCTAGCTAAATGCATAAATGCATGCACATTAAGGTTTTTTTAGGCAGATTTTTTTCTGTATCTATGATAATTATGTGAAGGATGATGATTGCAGTGACATTTCAGAGGTTGACCCTCTTCTTCAGTCTGAGCTCTGAATGCTGGAATTTATTTCTCTGAGGACATTTAGCAGACCAACACACTACTGTGTTTTCATTATGCAGTGAAGTACGAGAAAATATGTATGATCATGCAGTACCTCTGTGTTTTTATAGAATGGCCAACCAAAAGCAATTGTGTTAAAATGCACAACATTATATATAATTATTCACAATTAATTAGCATCATGCAAATATTTTTTGACCATCAGTGACAATCAGTAGAGATTAATTGTGTTTTTTTCCTCCCGTTTTGTCTGAAGAACGTGAGTGCACCTGAGATACAGTGATGAGAGCAGTCAGCTCAGCCAAGCATCTCACTTTGTGACTGGCACATATGAAATTCATCGTCACTAACATTTCTGTCATGTCACTGTGGAGTCCCGCCCCGATCTCACTCGCACTCCACTGAGTTTGCTTACCTTCAGGAGGTGCAAATTTTAGCAAAGGATGGGGAAGGAGAGAGCACACTGGGGGATGGAGGTTTCGGGTGTGGGTTCGGTACGTCTCAAGGAGTTTTAAGAGTCATTTGTCTTCCTTCAGTCAACACGACTATGTACACATCATTAATGTTGTTCTCAATACAATCTCTAAGAACAACATGACTGACTGTCATATTGTCTAATATTAATGATGAGGAGAGAGAGAGACATTTCACGGAAGGCAGGCTTGCATATTCCTTTGCATTATTGTGAATTATTGCACCCGTTTTGCCCGGGGCTGAAACTCATCCACCGCGAGGCTCTTGTAGACGACACTCCAAATTATGTTTATGCACAGGATCAGTGAAGTGCTTATCAAGCAGAGAGGATAGAGGTATTCCACACCTTAATACATCATGGCAGCACACATGCCCCTGCGTGTAATTTGTTTCAAAATTTGGCCTTTATATTTGTTGTGTTTTCTTGTTCTCTTGTCCCGTATTTCTGCCTCTTGTTCCGAAAATGACTTCAAGCGTATGGTAGCATTAACCGGGGCCTACCAGTTACTTAGCCTCCGGTCGTTTTAAGCGTCTGAAGAAAAGCAAGGCAAAAAAAAAGAAAGATCAGAGGTTCCTTTGGCCATTTCATTCCTAGAGTGTAGCAACATCCTGAACCAACAACGAGGACTTTCGCTTCCTTGGCAATTACAAATAGAGAGAGGGCTGTTTCAGACACCAACATTAAAAGAGATTAATCATTTCAGTGTTCACTCCTTTCTTTAAGCAAAGGATTATGCTGCAATAAATCTTAAGATATGTACATAAGAATCAGTCCGTAATGAAACTCTGCTTTGTTCATTTGTCACCTTTTAAACCCTTTCATTTAAATTACAAAACTTGCGACCTTGTGCCAGCGAGTATAGATCTTTGGTATTTTCAGACCCAAAAGGGATTAATCCATAAATCTTGATGTGAGATTCCTCTCTTCATTAATAGGAATCCGTGCCAGTGTCTTCACACACACACGCAGAGCCTGTCAAAGAAGGTTTCTTGACATAGATGAATGGAGGGAAGGGGTTGCCAGTGACACAGCAAATAATTATTTTCAATGATCAGTGCAGTCTCTGGCCTGTTTGTGCACCACCTCTGCCTTTATCTTGAACTGTCTCCGAATTAATCTCTCAGCTACCCACAGCCTCAAACAAGAGCCAGGACACCAGAAAAGAGGAAACGGGGTCACCTTTGCTCCTCTTCAAGACCTTAAACTCCCACTGCTGAAGTTTGTTTCACCCGTGTCTAAAAAAAAACTTTCTGCAGTATAATGAAGGGTGAATGTCTGAAAGTTTGAACATTCTGTCAACTAAGATGCCTTCATCTGGTAATTATCATTGTATCATTTCAGGAGCTTACACAAAGGCAATCACTTAATGTCTGAATGATGTGATGGATTATTACCCAAAAGACACTTCCATTGCTCTTTTTGGCTGGAGCTTGAAATACCTCTCTCCATTTGAAGACGTTTTCAAATGTTTGTGCATGTTCGTGTGTGCATACAAATCTCCCCATGCATCATATCTGGATGTATGTGTGTGCCACACATTTGTGTCACATTGTGGGAATGTGGCTGTGTCTCCGGGGTCCCTTCCTTCTCATGCTGTGGCTTTAAATGAGCAGGCCCTTTCCCTGCACTCTGCACTAGCATTTGTGCATTTGCCTGAGTATAAGTGATTGAAAGTGACAGGGCCAGATGTGACAGATCGTTTCCGACACACTTCCATAGCACCAGTCAGTGTGCGGAGGGGTGAGTCACTCAGTCGCCCCGCTCCCTGCCCCCTGCAGGACAACACAAGAATGCATGAATGAATCTCTGCAGCGCTCTCTCTGCTGCCAGGTACGAGGCTGCCATCACCAATTACACTGAAGAACTGCACCTCATGAACAGTCCCGACCCCTGCGGTGGCCAGGGGAGGGTCTGCAGAGCAGGTAAATGTAATAGGAAAGAAGTGAAAGAAGATTAATATTGCCTGGATTTCTAGCACAGGAGTTCTTTCCAAGTATATTGAAGGCGGTTCATTAGGATTCCTTAGTTTGGACAAAATTCATATCATAAGCACATATTTTTTATTAACAAGGCAATCCCACAATGCCTTACAACAAGCTCAATGAAAACCGTCCATGCAAGATGGGAGGTAGAAATCGTATTATTCTGTATTGAAGTCTCGATAGAAAGCAAGTTCAGTTTAATCGAAGGTGAGATATTTCACCCAGTGTTTATGTGTGCAACATATTTTTGTCATTTATTATTAGAACATAAATTTGTTAGCTTGGGTTAGTCAGGTCTTTTGTGGAGTTATTTTAAAAGAGGAGTGCTATTCTCTTGGCACTCATTTGTGGCTGTTAACTAACCTGCTAGCTTTGACGAGCCTCTCAAATCAGTTATCAGCATGAGGAAGTCCTGCAAAGCCAGACTTTTGGTTAAAGGCATGAAGTCTTGTCGACAATTTAACTTATTCTGGTCAGGAACTGTGTTTCATAACAAAGCTTCCATTTATCTATGAACTACGGCATCCTTATATCCCCCAGGAATCAAAGATCAAGAGACAAGAACCTTTGTTTAGTCCCACACTCTACACTGAAACATAGTGGGGTTTACTTAGATTGGTACCTTCCTCGAGGATTTGTCTCTTTGAAAAATGTATTTATTATCCTTGGCTTTTTAACTGGTGTTTTTTTTTTTTTTTCTCC
>NW_015670980.1:308440-316961 GCF_001515625.1 Sinocyclocheilus rhinocerous | reverse complement strand
AAATACATTATATATATATATATATATATATATATATATATATATATATATTGGCCGCTAGGATCAAAAGAGTGATTATTTTACCCTCGTTCAAACTCCATGATAGAAATTAGAAAGCTGACCAATATGTAATATACAGTGAGTCGGTTGACTAAGTCTTGGCACTGGTGTGTAAATCATTTGTAATTATTTGGAAACATCATGCAGGGCACACAGCTGGTGATGTTTATGGTTGTGTTTACCAATAATACAATGTGTGTAAATTTAGTAAATTTTGACAGAAGGTCATCTTATTTGCTTTAAATGGTTAATTTTTATGAAATCTGCATTTTATAGCATGGTGACATCTACCCCAGAATGAATGTTTTTCTCATTTCGCCTATCAGTACCGCTTTCTATTTTACATCTTTTAAAAGTCATCCTTATAGAACTATATATAATATACTGTAGATATTTCATTTATTTTGAATATTTCATGAATAATCATGATTAAATAGCTTCTAAGCAGCAATAATAGTGTAAGAGCAGGCTTAGAAGAGAGAGATTCTTCTAAGATACTTGAAAATCCTTGATAATACCTTGGTAGATCATTCCCATAAATAAGGGAACACGCCATAAAGAATCAACCTCATCCTCTCATGTGCTTAGTATATCAAAACCATTTCTGTGAAAGGTAATTCTGGATTCTTGCAATTCATGTTACAACTCAAGTTACAATATAGAAACTGTTTATCTAAAAAATAGAATGCATATTCTTTGCAGAATATCTGAGCCTCTGCATTCCATACAATGAAGGTGAAAATTGATTTTACTGCTCCAAAAAGAAAAAGAAACACACACACGCAGTCATACACACATGCTGGGTTTCAATGTTTTATTGGGACATTCCATAGATGGTTCTGTAATAGTTTTTATACTGTACAATCTTTATGTTTTATCCCCTTACCCTACCCCTAAACCTACCTCTCACACAAAACTTTCTGCATTTTTAGATAAAAAAAAATAATAAAAAAAATAAATACATAATTCTGTATGATTTGTTTATTTGTTTCCTCATGGGGGCCAAAAATAAATAAATGTCCAAACCCAAACAAACAAAAATGTGTGTGTGTGTTTGTGCGTGTGTATGTTTTTACTAGAAATTGAACATTGTTGATGCATTCAGCTTTGGTAAATAATAACTATGTCTTTAAATGGCACATCTAGAATCACAGTGTAGATGTCTGATTAGGTAGAAGTGTAGTGAAGAGCATAATCACACGTGGCCAGTTTAAATGAGAGGTGTTGTCTGCATGACACTGTCTTATCGCATCAGTCTCCTTTTGCACTGGCATTGATAGCACCCTGCTAATGAACGGAGACACTATCAAACAGCACATTAGAAAATGTATCCCGTTCAGCTGTAGAAAGACTTCCACACACACACACACACACACATACACACCTTCTCACATCGTCTCCCAGGCTGCTCTTTGACACACCAATGTGAGAGGGAAAATTAGGTATGTCTGTTGCCTATTAATTACAATCCTTTCCAGACTCTCCCACTGTTGCCAGAGAGCCAGTCCATTACCTGTTTTTTTTTTTTTTTCTCCAGATTTCTGTTAGTACTTTGTTTTATACTTGTGTTCATACTTGATTTTTAGTGAGGCTTTTTGTACAGCACTTGAACTTTAACTGTTTAACAGAGATATTCTGATATGTTAAGTGACCAATCATAGTTTGGTTTCTTGGACATGTTTAAGGGTAGATAACCCTGAAATTGATGGTACCACAATAATAGACCAACGAAGTGATAATTAAATTCAACGGCACTGTAAAATTTCAGATCAGGGGTGTCCCTAGCCTTTCTACAGTACTAAAAGAAAAAAAAATATCAAAAACATTTGAAAATATTTTGATACTTTTTTAAAAAAACTTGATAAATTAATAATCCGGCTTGTCAGCTGCAGTAGATGAATGGGCTACAGTGATGGATGCTGTTTTCTTTCATAGGCCAAGAGTTTGATGTCAAAGCCAAATGTGTTATAAATGCAACTGGTCCCTTTACAGACGCACTGAGAAGAATGGATGACGATTGGATTTGCAACATCCGTCAGCCCAGTGCAGGGGTGCACATTGTCATACCTAGATACTATAGGCATGCTGATTGATCAAAACCTGACTTCACAAGTTTTTATAAAGCTTGTGCACTGCAGTTGATCAAAATGGTTAATGTGGTACAGTTCAGCTATGGTGGGCACATTCTAAATATGAACTTTGTTATCAATTTTTCATTGCATTTATTCATCTAGCAGATACTTATTCAAAACAAAAAGAAAGGAAGAAAGAAAGAAGTCATTTCTAACAACAACCTACATAATGTAGATAGGCCTTTATTTAAATGTCTGTACGTATATTTTCTACATAAAGCAAATGTTTCTAATCGATAGTAGTTCAAGCTTGCTCAGACAGCATTTACACACTAATTTTCTTCACGAAGAAGAAGACAAAGGAGAGTCCAAACAGGCTTTAATTAATCCACAAAGAAGAGATAAAAGTTCACAACCAAGGTGTAGTAACATACAAGCAATACCAGACGAAAAAGCTACGCAAACGGAAGGCATTTAAACATGAGCAAACAAAGCGAGCTAATGAGTTAATTAATGAGCAACAGATGAACTGAATGAGACTGAATCCAACATACAGGGAAACTCAGTCAAATGACAGGGCAAACAAACCCAACAACACAATGAAACCAAAAACAGAGCATACATGTTACACCAACATGTACAACTTAGCTCTAATAGTGGTGCTGGACCTGATGGAATTGAGCCTAGATATATCAAACTTCCCTCTCATATTCTTATGAACACACTGGCTGATCTCTTTAATATGTCATTACAGTCTGGTGACCTACCAGCTTTTTGGAAGTACTCCCGTATTACTCCAATTCATAAAGGAGGTGATATTATTGATCCACAAAATTATAGATCAATATCGATAATTTGTGTTATTGCCAAAGTATTTGAACAATTAATCTATAATCAGATATCAAAGTATTTTGAAAATAATTATATTTTATCACCGTTTCAATCTGGATTTAGGCCGAATTATTCAATAACTAGTGCTCTTCTAAAGCTGACTAATGATGTATATTCAGCATTAGATAGTGGTGACCTTACAGGGGCTATTTTTATTGATCTTAAAAAGGTCTTTGATCTACTTGATCGTTACCTGTTATTAGATACGTTGTATGCAATTGTTTTTTTCTCAAAATTCTTTATTGTGGTTTAATTCTTATTTACATAACAGAAAACAATGTGTGGTTATCCAAGGGAAACACTCTGATTTATTTATTCAAGAAAGAGGGGTACCACAGGGCTTACTATTGGGTCCTCTTCTTCTTTCTATGTTTATTAATGATCTTCCTTTAGTTCTTTTGCATTGTTCTGTTCATCTGTATGCTGACGATACTGTCATTTATATTTCAAATCCTCATTTAACTCAAATTCAAAATATGCTTCAATCAGATTTTAATGCTTTACAAGAATGGCTCCATTCTAATAATTTACTACTTAACAAAGGTAAATCTCATACCATGGTCTTTGGTACAAAGCGTATGTTTAAATCAAAATCCAATAAAATAAAAATAATGTTTAATGATGGTACATACTTGCAAAGAGTGGATCAAATTAAATATCTGGGCTTATGGCTGGATCCAGAACTTTCTTTTAAACATCACATTGACTATATACTTTGTAAAATTAAGTTTTGAACCAGTGTACTGTATCAATCAAAAAATAGTTTTTCTTTTAATGTAAAAAAAAAAAGAACTTGCTTTACAACTTATATTACCGTTTTTTGACTATGCTGATGTAGTTTATGTAGTTAATACAACTAAAACTAATCTTCTGCCTCTTACTACAGCCCATAATAAATTGTGTAGATTTGTCATCGGATGTTCATACACACCATTGCATTATGTATGATTTACTTAAATGGTTTACACTCAATATCAGAAGGCAAACTCACTGGTTGCAATTTATCTTCAAATGTATACATTTTAACTATCCTAATTATTTACATCAATATTTGATATTATATTCTTCTACATATCATAAAAGGCATTTAGATATAAGTCTCCTGCAGATTGGAATAATCTACCTTTAAATGTATGATCTTTGACCTCATTATATATGTTCAGAAATTGTTTGTTTTCTTGTTTTGAAACTTCTTGTAATTGCTTTAGATGATATATCTATGTTTATGTTTATATGTGCTAGGCAAATATAAATAATATGGTAACACTTTACATTAAGGTTCCCTTTATAAAGTGTTCATAAAGGTGATTATAACTGACTAATAACTCATTTACAAATGCATTATAAATCATTGATAAGCAGTTATAAATGCATGAATAAAAAGGGTGATTTTAATGCAATACCTGCCCAATAGTGAGCCATTTTTAACTCACATGTTATAAATGCTTAATAAATATATTTATTAATACTTATTTCACTCAAAACCAGATTCCTGATTTATTTCATGATGCAGCAAAAATAGACTTTTATAGCGAGTCTGAAGGGTGTTATTTATATTTTTCTCATTTATATCTCATAACTTGTGAACCTTAATGTAAAGTGAACAGCTGTGAACCATTTATTAATGAGTTATAAAAGTTAATAACCTGTGAAAGTGAACCTTAATGAAAAGCGAACACACTAATCATTTATTTATTATTAATGCACACACTGAAGGGTATTTTTTTCCGGGCGAAATGTATTTTATTGTTGATGCACTATATCAGTAAACACAACAACTTTAAACAACATTCCTGAGCATAACTGCACATGAAAAGTGGCTTATACAAGTAAACTCACATTAAACAATTCAGAAAAAAACAATCAAGTATTCCACCAAATTATAACTAAGCATCACATCTATATGACAAAAAATATTTGATAAATGCAAGCTCAATAAAGGCACCTAAATATTTATATTTTATCTAATGTAACAGTTTTGAAATAATCATTAAATCAATGACCGAAAGCACCGTTACAGAACATTATCATAATAATAAGCAATCAGCCCACTGTAACATGAGTGTTTGAGTATCCATACTTTCAGTACCTGCGCGTGAGCGAACCGTCCGCGGGAGCGCCGGCGCATTTATTTATTTGTACAGTAACTACACTGAACTAACACAGCGATATCAACACTTGAAAAACACAGTCTTCAATGTCACCTCACAGTTAGCTTACCCATAAAATCGGTAAACACGTATGTGAGATTAAAATTTCACTTCAGAGCTGGTTAAAACAGTCCTAGCAGCGTGACTTCTTCTCTTGAAAAGTGGCTTTGTATCGAATACTCACCAGCGCCAACTACAGGCAACACACAGGCAACTACAGACACGGGCTTTGGTGATGTGATCCTGAAAGATTATAATAAATATGTATTATATGCAATTAATTATTTTTGTTAGTAGTAGTAGTAGCTACTACAAAAAAAAATACATTGCATATATATATATATATTGCATATTATACATATCTGTCACAGATTTTAGTGAAGGGCTGTGAGGAAGTAAAATTCAGATGCAGCAGTGCCTATTTTTATTAAGAAGATTATTGAACAAACCATCCACATAAAAACAAAATCAGACAACCAAAGGCTAAAACTCAGGGCCTTTTTCACACCTTTTTCAAGGCGCTCTTTTGCTCTTTTTGCAGACAAAAGAGAAATAACTGAGAAAGGAAGACCTACTACATCCAAACTGGATTCGCTAACAAAGGCCAACAAAAGTTTTGTGCGCCATTTCAAAGATTGCAACTATGAGTGGCTAACAGCTAGCACTGAGCACAACAAGTTATTTTGTTGGCCGTGTTTACGAGTAAAGGGACATGGTATGACAGACGCATGGATTTTATTTACAAGTGACAGGTGAGTGCTTTATTATTTGACGAGTATTGTATCATGCACATTGTTATGGAGGTGTTTGTGGTGCATTGATAATACTGTGGTGTGTGGATGTCCAGCATTTGTACAGTTTTACTGCTGTGGGTGCGTCGTCATTTTAGAGTGATGTGAATGTGCATAGTGACCCGTGTATTGGCGGATTATATTTACTGATCCATGTAGGGAAATTTACTCTGCATTTAACCCACCCTAATCTTGCCTACTGTTGAAATTGTTGATCAGCTGTCATTGTTGTTGAGAGTCTGTGTATCGAATAATATGCGCATTATATGCAAATGACTGCGTTAGCTGTAACAGAGATGTATGTAGTTTACAGTTGCCTAGTGAAGGCCCTGACTGAAAGCCCACGGTACGCCACTGATCATGGGTAAGGTACAGAGTAGATTCTGGTAAGAAACATTGTACAAAAAGTGACATGAGTCATGAGATATAAATGAGAGAACCATAAATACAACACCCTTCAGTCTCACTATAAAAGTACATTTTTGCTGCATCATGAAATAAATCAGGAATCTAGTTTTGAGTGAAATAAGTATATTTATTAAGCATTTATAACATGTGAGTTAAAACATGGCTCACTATTTGGCAGGTATTGCATTAAAATCACCCTTTTTATTCATGCATTTATAACTGCTTATCAATGATTTATAATGCATTTGTAAATGAGTTATTAGTCATTTACGAACACCTTTATAGACACTTTATAAAGGGAACCTTAATGTAAAGTGTTATCAATAATATAAATAATATAAATACAATTATAAATATTTAATGTGTTAATATTGTAGTAGGATGCGTTGTTTTTATTGTTGTGATTGTTGTTATTGTTTGTTTCTATGTTATGTTATGATAAACTAGTTCAAAATACTGACTGTGCCCATCCCTCACTACTATCTCTCCGCCTTTCACCTCTATCTCATTTGAAATATTTAATGAATATGATTTAAAATAATAAATACACAGGAAATGTCAGTGAATAAGAACAGAAGCAAGTTAACACTGCCTCAACAAACAGGGTGAACATATTGACACCCCCAAACTTAACGAAACAAAAGGAGGGCAAGGCCCCCCCCCCCCCCCCCCCCCCAAAAAAAAGGGGCAATTGTAGATCTTTACACTGTCCTGCTCTGAGGAAACTTAGTGGTCCAGTAGAAATACATTGGAAAGTAGCATAACAACCCACTTTGTGTGATCAACTATAATATTTCTACGTTTGCATGTTTCTATGTATGTAGCTGTCATGTGTTAAACACTCTCAGGAAAAAAATAAATAAATAAAAAGGTAAGCTGTCAGTGGGGCGATACCTTTTCAAAAGGTACACTTTTGTACCTTTTTTACCTCTAAAATTGCTACCTTAAAGGTACATATTAGTACACTTTGAAAAGGTGACTTTTGTACTTTTTTTTCTTTAAGAGTGTACAACTTCTGTGATCTATATAATTATATAATCATCCTAAATAGTCTAACAGAGAATATAATCACTCTGTGCTTGATGATGGTGGTTTAGCATACACCTGTTCAATGGAAATGAATAGAGATTAATCTGCTTGGTCGAGGGCCAACTTGAGTATCATTATGGGGTCTCTCTTCTCTCAGCCCAGGCCCGCCCAGACAGAGTAAATGTTAATACAGTTGCATTAATGTTAATACATGATGTCATTGTATTGTTCTTTAAAGGAGAGCAGCTTGTTAGTTGGTTAATTGAAAGTGGAATGCTGATACAACAAACATGTGACCTGCTCCATATGCCATATGTGACCTGGGGAGTTACACTGGTTAGTTCAGAGATGACACAAACAGTGGTGTTAGAGGACTGCAGTCAGATAGAAACATTTACATTTAGTCATTTAGCAGACACTTTTATCCAAAGCAACTTACAAATGAGGACAATAAAACAAGTCAAAACTAACAAAAGAGCAACAATATATAAGTGCAAATGACAAGTCTCGGTTAGCCTAACGCAGTACACGTAGCAAGGTGTATATATGTATATATTACACAGACACACACATACACACACACACACAAAGAAAAACAAGTAGCTAGAATAGAAAAATAGAAAGCTAGTGTTAAATTAATAATTGAAACAAGAGAAAATTACACACTTTCTCATATGTCACAGGTGTCTGCAGTTATTTCACAGGTAGAAGAAGTGCAGCTTTCAAGACATCAAAGGGTCATATAGCAAAACTGGGTGTGTGAATTTGACAAAATTGTGAATTTGTTTTATAAGTGACTAAATTGCTATGTAGTGCAGGACTTGATGTTGTGATCAACAACAAAAACTGATTCTTTTTTTTTAAATTTGCAAAAAGAAATTGCGTGACGCAGCTGACACAGAATAGCATACGCTGTTTACGTTCAGTGGATACTCTCCAAAATGGCACGAGGGTGACGTGGAGGAGACGAATTGTTGAATAAAGTCATTATTTTTGTTTTCTTTGCATACAAAAGTTATTCTCGTAGCTTCGTAAAATTACGGTTGAACCCCTGATGTCACATGGATTATTTTACCGATCTCCTTGCTACGTCTCTGGACCTTGATCGTGGTAATTACAT
>NW_015670980.1:302566-308178 GCF_001515625.1 Sinocyclocheilus rhinocerous | reverse complement strand
CCACATTGCAAAAACTGTCCGGTCCTGCAGATTTGCTTTATTCAACATCAAGAAGATCAGGCCCTTTCTTTCGGAACATGCTTCACACCTCCTTGTTCATGCTCTTGTTCTGACCAGGCTGGACTATTGCAATGCTCTCTTGGCAGGTCTTCCAGCCAGTTCTATCAAACATTTACAATTAATTCAGAATGCGGCAGCAAGATTCATTTTTAATGAGCCTAAAGAAATGCACGTCACACCTCTGTTTCAATTTGCACTGGCTACCAATAGCTGCTCGCATAAAATTCAAGGCATTAATGTTTGCCTACAAATCCACCACTGGCTCTGCACCCCTTTACCTAAATTCATAACTTCTGACTTATGTGCCCTCTAGAAGCTTGCGTTCTGCAAGTGAATGTCGCTTTATTGTTCATCCTAAAGAGGTACAAAATCACTTTCACGGACTTTTACATTAACTGTTCCCTTCTGGTGGAATGACCTGCCCAACTCAGTCCGAGCAGCTGAATCCTTAGCCATCTTCAAGAATCGGCTAAAAACACATCTCTTCCATTTTTATTTGACCTTTTAACTCTAGCAATCTCTATTCTAATTCTATTCTTTAAAAAAAAAACTTGCCTCTTTTAGACTTGCACTCTATTCATTTATTAACACGATTAATCGTTTGACAGCACTACTCAAAAGTATGACTAAATAAAAAATAATAATTAGCATCACTGGTTCATTTGACAGAAATATGGGACACAAATATGTAATAACTGCTGAAAAATTTGCAGGGAAAATGTTTCTCAGCCTCAGGTCAGTCAGAGCACTCTTGGTATGCACAGTGCGTAACAGCCGTACATCTGCAGGCACCACTGGTTATTGGCATTCATTAACATACATTTATCTTCTTTGATTTCATTTGTTGTTAAAGTTAGTAACATTTAAAACAAGACTGATCTGCATTAGTACACCTAATTTCAATGAATGGTAGACAATCTGGTTAGTTTATATCTAGCAAGGTCCCTTGATTAATCCTTTGGTCAGTCATCACACACACTGTTTGTTAGATAGGGAATCGGTGACAGATAGGTGATAAAACGTAAAAGACCACTGTTAAATTACATTCACGAGATTACAGATAATTTGTTAAAATGTCAATAAATGCAGTCATTTCATCAGCTTGTAAGTGTGGTTGCGTCACAATCAGCCGCCTGGCTTCCTAGCTCGCTAGGTCATAAATCAGTGCATCCTATACATGAATTCAGGCACTGGTAAGGACTCTGGCTCATGGCACATTGGGACACTGACACTCATTAATTTCTGGCAACATGGCTACGTACTCGTGTTGTAAATAACGATTTGTCTTTTCAAATCTTTTGTTGCATGTCATGATGTTAATTGAGCTTGCTTATGTGATTTATGCTTTAGAATTTCTGTTAAGGGAGCATAGTTTTTGCAGTGCATTGTAATTTTTTTTTAGAGCAAACATTTCATTTCATGATTAAGACAACCCTTGTAATGTCTGACATCCTGATCAGTGCCCTGACAGAACAGAAGCCTGAATGGCAGTGTAATGAGCTGCTTACACTGAACAGAATGCTGTATAAATTATATATGCTATATTGTATCCAATATCATACTGTTTATCTTCTACAGAGTGTAGTTTTTTTTTCCCTCTGTGGGAAAAAAATAATAATAATCTGAGATTATGCAGCCTCACATCTGAAAGCCTCTCAGGATCTCTGTGAGAGTAGGATTAAGCTTGTATTGTAAAAATATGTGCCGCCTCAGGGGTAGATTATCTCATGAATACCGCTTCTGTAGTTCATCCTTTCCCTCCCTACTACAGCAGGATAAATCGCATTACACAAACAGAAATTAAACTGTGTCAGTTATCTTAAATGACATGATAACATACAGAAAAAAAAACAACCATAACAATAATTAACTTCAGTACAAATACACCCTTTAGTACAAATTTTAGTACATTGTAGCTACATAGTTTAGTTATAATTACACTCTTTAGTACAATGTAATTACATCAGGTAAAATAAGTATTGAACACGTCACCATTTTTCTCAGTAAATATATTTCTAAAGGTGCTGTTGACATGAAATTTTCACCAGATGTGGGTAACAACCCAAGTAATCCATACATACAAAGAAAACAAACAAAAAAGTTCAGAAATTAAGTTCTGTGTAATAAAATGGAATGACCCAAGGAAAAAGTGTTAAACACGCTTACTGAAATGTATTTAATATTTCGTACAAAAGCCTTTGTTGGTAATGACAGCTTCAAGATGCCTCCTGTATGGAGAAACTAGTGGCATGCATTGCTCAGGTTTGATTTTGTGCTCAGGTGTGACGGTCTTGAGAATGCTCTTTGCTTTTACCCATCATGAAATGTTTCTTGTGTGACACTTTGGTCATGTGACACCTTTTTATAGGCCACCAGTTGAGACTGAACCAGCTAATATTAATTTCCACTAACAAGGGGCAGGATTGCTTTCTAATTACTGATCGATTTCAGCTGGTGTCTTGGCTTTCCATGTCTTTTTGCACCTCCATTTCTTCATGTGTTCAATACTTTTTTCCCTGTGTCATTCTACTTTATTACACAGAACTTAATTTCTGAACTTATTTGTTTTGTTTTCTTTGTATGTATGGATTACTTGGATCACATCTGGTGAAATTTTCATGTCAACAGCACCTTTAGAAATAGATTTACTGAGAAAAATGGTGATGTGTTCAATACTTATTTTACCCGCTGTATATGGAATGAAAAAAGCAGTTCCTTGTTTGTTTTTTTAATTAATTTTATTTAATTTCATTTTAATGTAATTTTTCTGTCCTCAGATGTTACAGCATGTACAGTTAGTATGCTAATATTGTATACATTTTTATAATATAATGTATAATAATATAATAACATTGTAAAATATAACAGTAACAATTGCCTCAATTATAATTGTAAAATACACAAACAGTAAGATATTATGAAATATTATGAAGTATTGTTACACTTTAAAATACACTTTTTACTATTTTAATAGCTTTTTAACACATTTCCTGCATTTGCCAAGATTTCGACAGCCATTTTAGTTTCACATGAATCTTTGCTCAAGTAACGCTTTCAAGTAAAAATACTTTTTGTACTTTTGATCAATTTAATGCATATTTGGAAAATAAAAATGTTATAAATAATAAAAATATAAATAATTTATAAATAAAAATCAATCAATCTCACTGACCCCAAACATTTGTCAGCCTATTTTTGTTTGCATTTATACTTGAGATTTATTTTATTGACGTTTGTGTTATAGCAAAACTCTTCTAAAGGAAGGTCATGATATTTGAGAGAAAGAAACCTATTTCTGTTTTCTGTTTGCTTGTTAAGAATTTCCAGCTGGGATATTAGAGGATTGAAAAAAAAAAGAAAAGAAAAAAACAGGCCCATATTAAATTATATTGTTTTTGATTAGCGTTTTTTTATTAGGGCTCACAGGTGCATTTTGCTGCTCGTTGTATTTATATATTTTTTCCAGCTGAGGTCTCTCATGGTAGTCTCTCTAACAAACAAGAGTTTTTGTGTCCAGTGAGAGCTGTGGAAATAAATGACCACTGGCTATCTCTCCAGAATACTCCTTATTGATTTGAAGCTATGGCTCTAATTATTTTTGGACTGGGAAATGATTCTATCATGACTTGATTGATTATGCCCAAACTCGTTGCTGTTATTACACAGCCAGTACATACATAACGTGTGAAACACTGTATCCCCCAACTGTATTTCTGTTTTATTCACTGGGGTTAAAGGAGGAAATTTGGATGCCACCTTCTATGCACACTTTTACAGAGACAGCTCTTGAAGTTATTATATATAACTGATACGTTTCATTAACTGACATTTATATATAATTTGGTAATTTTTATATTTTGTCGATCTAAATATATTTATGTTGTATTTAAAAGAAATGTCTTGCCCCTTGAGCACATTTTGTAATACATTGTGGCATTTCAAGCTTAAAATGTGGTTTAACTTAGAAGAATGTATTTCATGAAACTGCACTGTTTCTTGTATGTATTTTGCATCTATTTGAATTATATTTTGGCCAGGTTTTTTTTTCATATTTATTTATTTACTGGGATTTACGCAATAGTGCCAGTCTGCAACTTTACAGGAAACACATGTCTATGATCTATGAGAGACCTTGCTAAAGTCCTGGAGTCCACAGACACAGACACCTGACACAGTGACAGCTGGCCACAGACTGACAGACCAAAAAAAAGAAAGAAAGTTTTTCTTTCTAAAGTAAGCCATTCAAGGTACTTGCCTGTGGACAGACGGTGTTTGACACCTTGTATATACTATGACACCCAGGACGGGAGAGTGGCTCAAGTGGACAGAACCTCTTGAAAGGAGGATATAACAATCCTGGCACCTCAAGCAGTCACACATCCACACGTTTCACAATGCTGCTGACACACTAGACACTTGTCATCTCATTCCCTGTAGGACATCTGTTTTCATTGTCTCCACTTGTCTCCCTCTTTCTCTCTCGATTTTTTTTTCTGGACACATGGCTGTCCATTTTTCACATGAGTCACGAACAGCCAGTGTCTCACTAGATTAACTGTATTGTAGACTGGACATTCTCAATCTGCATTTCCATTTATTTTCTTCATTGAGCACAGATCAAATCTATTTGACAGAAGAACTGAACAGATTTTCAGTCTGGCAGTTGTCTCTTTTATTCATATTAGATGAAACGTCTCGGGTTACTCATGTAACCATGGTTCCCCGAGAGGGAACGAGACGCTGCGTCCTGGTGGACACTTTGGGGAACGCTGTCTGCGTGACCGGTACCTGAAGCATGTGTAAAACAACTCCAATCCTATTGGTCCACGTGGCTGGTGATGTCATAGGCGGGTACCCGAAAGTATAAAAGTGGCACCTGCTGAATACGTCACCAACTCAGTTGTCTGAGGTGACTTAAACAGGCAGGCCGAAGGCATGGCAAAGGGACGCAGTGTCTCATTCCCTCTCGGGGAACCATGGTTACATGAGTAACCTGAGACGTTCCCCTTCTAGGGAACTCAACGCTGCGTCCTGGTGGACAGTTTGGAGAACAATATCCAATCACGCCATGCCGAGGCGCATGCCTGTCCACCTAGTGAGAGAGCACCAAGGAGGTGACAGACATACACCAAACCTTTCCTCAGAAAGGGGCCAAGCCACTGACGCCTCGGGTCGCTCACATAATTTGGTAAAATGATGGAGCCCGATACCAGATAAGGTTGAACACCCTAACCAAGCTAAGAACACAGCCATCCTCAGATAGCTATGCTATGTGAGCAATAGTAGCCAGATACATAAGACCACTGAGAGGCTGGAAGCCTAGAGGAGTTCTCAAGATTGCCACCAACATTCCCAGCAAGGACACAGCTATCCGCAGATAGCTATATCCAACGGGTCTTATGAAAAGGACCTTCCTAAAGAGCTGCCCAGACCAAGGGAATGACTATCTACTTAAACCCCGCAGGGGAGATAGCACTGTCTAAGCCAGGGCTCAGGGAGACCGCTACTTAAAACCCCTAGGAAGGGGAGCAGTCACATAGCTATCCACAGAT
>NW_015670980.1:300093-302513 GCF_001515625.1 Sinocyclocheilus rhinocerous | reverse complement strand
ATGACTAGGGTTGGGTACCGAAACCCGGTACCAATATGGCACCGGTACCTATGTAAATTAAAATTAAATTAAAATGCCTAAAGCTAAACCTACCTTGTATTCACATTTCTAAACCTGCTGTCCAACAAAAGAGAAAATTATAACCTTTTTACTCCAACACCAGTCAAATGCTTCCTTTTGTGATCTGATGAGGCTTCTTGTCACAGAATGAGGCAGAAAATATGTTCCATATGCTACTTTAAAAAGAATACATAGATTAGTTCTTAATCCCACTCCCGCTGAATCTCTGACCATTGCCGCCTGCTCCCGCAACATGTGTTTCGCATGTGTTTTTCATGTCCACTCCATTACACATTCTAATATTGTGTATAATTTTGGCGCATCAGGGAGCCACTCTCAGGATGCAAAGCTGACTCCGGTAGCTCTTGTTGGATGCAGGGTTGCCAAGTCTGCGTTTTTTCCACAGAATCGGGCTACTGTTAAACTGTTGCCATGGGTTGATTTTCCCAAGTGGGTTAAAGTTTTGAAATATTGCATAAATTACATTTGACTGAAATGCTTGTATTGAAACATTTTGCATTCTACCAATGATAAAACTTTCATGGACTTCTACATTAACTGTTCCCTCCTGGTGGAATGACCTGCCCAGCTCAATCCAAGCAGCTGAGTCCTTAATATTTTCAAGAAACGGCTGAAAACACATCTCTTTCATCTTCATTTGACCCTCTAACTCTAGCACTCTCTATTCTAATGCTACTTCTAATTTTATCTGCTTGATTTTTTAAATTAAAAATCCTCTAACATTTGCACTCTCTATTCTATTTTCTTTCTAATGGCCAATCCATCATTTTTTGGGGATTATTTATTTATTTCATTTTTTTAATAAGTATCGGTTCAGGCACCGTTTAGGCACCGGAACCGTTTTAAAAGTATCGATTTGGCACCGGGTATCGAGAAGAAAAAAAAAACGATACCCAACCCTACTTATGACCCTAGCAGGGGAGATAGCACTGTCTAGGCAAGGGCTCAGGGAGACCGCTACTTAAAACCCCAAGAAGGGGGAGCAGTCCCTAAGCTAGCACATTGATATCCTCAGATAGCCATGTACCTAAGAATGACTCTCTTAACGAGTGGAAGCCCTGTTCAGAAGTATCGCCAGAGATACATAAATGGAATGGGGCCCAAGGAGAACCGGGGCCAGAACCAACTCAGAGAATGCGAACAAAGTCGAGCGTGTAACCCATAGCATACAGGATTTTAGAAAAGTGTGCAGGGTGCCTAGTATGCACACTTACCACAATGTGGATTTTAGAAAGCGCACCGAAGCTAGCGTGTACGCTTACCTTAAACATGGATTTTAAAAATAGTAGAAAAGGAGGGGACCGACTGAGACTACCCAGATCACAAAGAGTAGGCTGTCTACTTACAACCCTAGCAGGGGAGACAGCACTGTCTAAGTAGGGCTCAAGGAGACCACTATTTAAAACCCTAAGAAGGGGAGCAATCACCGAGCTATCCACAACTGGTCCCACACAGCTAGCCTGAAAAATCCCGGTAAATCTTAACGAGAGGAAGCCCTGTTCAGAAGTATCGCCAGAGATACATAAATGGAGTGGGGCCCAAGGAGAACGGGGGCCAGAACCAACTCAGAGAATGCGAACAAAGTCGAGCGTGTAACCCATAGCATACAGGATTTTAGAAAAGTGTGCAGGGTGCCTAGCATATGCACACTTACCACAATGTGGATTTTAGAAAGCGCACCGAAGCTAGCGTGTATGCTTACCTTAAACATGGATTTTAAAAATAGTAGAACAGGAGGGGACCGACTGAGACTACCCAGATCACAAAGAGTAGGCTGTCTACTTACAACCCTAGCAGGGGAGACAGCACTGTCTAGGTAGGGCTCAAGGAGACCACTACTTAAAACCCTAAGAAGGGGAGCAATCACCGAGCTATCCACAGCTGGTCCAACACAGCTAGCCTGAAAAATCCCAGTAAGCCCTCCTATGAGGCCACAAGAGTGGGCTATCTACTTACAACCCTAGCAGGGGAGATAGCACACTCTAAGCAAGGGCTCAGGGAGACCGCTACTTAAAAACCCTAGGAAGGGGAGCAGTCCCTGAGCTAGCACATAGATATCCTCAGATAGCCATGCACCTAGAAAGGCTACCAGAAGGGGACCGACTGAGACTACCCAGACCACAAAGAGTGGGCTGTCTACTTACAAACCTAGCAGGGGAGACAGCACTGTCTAGGTAGGGTTCAAGGAGACCACTACTTAAAACCCTAAAAAGGGGTGCAATCACCGAGCTATCAGCAGCTGGTCCCACACAGCTAGCCTGAAAAACCCTGGTAAGCCATCCTATGAGGCTGCCCAGACCACAAGAGTGGGCTATCTACTTACAACCCTAGCAGGGGAG
>NW_015670980.1:276532-299485 GCF_001515625.1 Sinocyclocheilus rhinocerous | reverse complement strand
CAGAGAGGGGAGACAGCACTGTCTAGGTAAGGGCTCAAGGAGACCGCTACTTAAAAACCCTAGGCAGGGGAGCAATCACCGAGCTAGCACATGGCTATCATCAGATAGCTAGGCTCTAGAAAAGGGGACCACTACAACTACCATGGCAATGGCTGAAATATAACCACCCTTAGGTGGCTATACTAAGGAGGTCCCCAATCCGTGTCAGTCCCACAGTAGGCTAGCTTTTCGTTCACCAATATATTGACCAGAGGCTCACAATAGGAAGATCCAGACCATAGTAATGATTCGCTAAGGAGCGAACACATAAAAACCATAGTCCAGATCAAAGCCTGATGCAAGCAACGGCCATAACACTAGGTGGCTGGACACAGCTATCCTCAAATAGCATTTCCCTCATATAAGGCTGAAGTTGGCCCAGGCCATGAAGTGGGCCATCTACCTAAAACCCAAACAGGGGAGACAGCGCAGTCTAGGCAAGGGCTAGGCTACACTCTGAGCAGAGACTGTTCACTTATCACCCGGCTAAACACAGGAAGGAACATTCCCCGTAACCACTCTAGACTACTGAAGCACCCTGGGAGAGAAAGCTAACAGCTTCATTCCACAGAGCATTCAGTGTAACCATGCCCAGCGAGGCTTTCCACACACAATAACATGCATATTAGAGAGGCACGGCTGAGTTGAATATAGCTCTGCCCGCGATCTCGCATGCCCTGAGCTAAAAACGACTCGGTGCTTACACTTCATCGTTAGAGCAGCGCGAGCAATATCCACAGCATCAGGCAACCTGATAGTCGAGGGTATGCAGACACCGCAGATCAAAGCAATCGCCGCGAGCTGAGATAAACCGAGCCGCGGCAACGGCCCGAGACACGAACGCTTTGCCCCGCATCCCTCGGGAATAGGAACAAAAGCGAGCCGAGCGCATTAAAGTGATTCATCACAAATAGCGCGTGGTCGCCGAGACAAAGACGAAAAGGTTAGAATATGTCCTCAAGTGTTAGAATCCTAACACGGAGGCACATATTCCTCAAAGCACTGCTCGACCAGGATGATGTTTCACACACGTCTAACAGACAGACGGCTCCGAAGACAACAAAAGTTGGTGACGCATTCAGCAGGTGCCCCTTTTATACTTTCGGGTACCCGCCTATGACGTCACCGGCCACGTGGACCAATAGGATTGGAGTTGTTTTACGCATGCTTCAGGTACCGGTCACGCAGACAGCGTTCCCCAAAGTGTCCACCAGGACGCAGCATTGAGTTCCCTAGAAGGGGAACACACTACTGTGGTTGTTTGTAAAACTGAGCTTATGAAACAAAGAGTCAAGTCAAATCACCTTTATCTATATGGCACTTTTATTTATTTATTTATTTAAACAATACAGTTTGCTTGCTTCACGGTGATAAAGAGAAAAATAACCGAATACATTTTTTGAAAATTCAATTCAGATTAAATACATTTCTGTCATGACAACTCTCAGAGGGATTGGCATGGTAATGTACATGACAATGTTAAAGTATTTGGTCTTGGTGGAATAGATCTGCTACGCTGCTGCTGCGGCAGCAGAGCAAGTACCGAGACTCGCTACTACCAATACATCCACAACATGCTGCTGTGAGCATGTAAGAAATACTGCTGCTGCACATATAACATACATGAAATAACCCCCATATAGCATAAATGAATCACCTCGTAGCAGATCTATACAGGTGGAACTGGGGAAGGTGGAGGGTTTCTGAAGCACGCTGCAAACTGCTACATCAAGCACTAGTCATATATTTGAATGTTGAGCAGCGAGCCCATTGGCTAACGATACTGGAGAGAACCAATCAGCTGTGCCATGTGATAATGATGTCATTAGGTCAGATTGAGTTAGACCTATCGGACTGCGCCATCTAGAGTTTCATTCTAGAACTCTGTATATATTCTAGATAGACATATCTTATGACAATGCCTAACTCAAGATATGATTAAACTTTAAAATGTAAGACTTTTGACCGATTGTATGATTAACATAACTGGAGAAATATGGTAGGTATATTTAAGAAAAATTGTTTGGCTGTTTAGACTGTAGTCCTATGCCTTTCCCTTCATTGACATGAATGTTTAGAAACTGCCCTTTTATAACAATGCATTGTTTTATTCCGAAATATCAGCATCTGTCTTTTTTCTTGCCAATCGAAACAGCACCATATAAATATTTAATTCTTTATATGTCACACTGATACACAGAGCTGATGATGTGCACTCCCATTCAAATATTAGAATACTTTTTAGAATTGTTGTAGTCCTATGCCTTTCCCTTCATTGACATGAATGTTTAGAAACTGCCCTTTTATAACAATGCATTGTTTTATTCCGAAATATCAGCATCTGTCTTTTTTCTTGCCAATCGAAACAGCACCATATAAATATTTAATTCTTTACATGTCACACTGATACACAGAGCTGATGATGTGCACTCCCATTCAAATATTAGAATACTTTTTAGAAGTATGAGTGTGTATTCCCTGATGAGGACCATATGTCCCTACAAGGATAGTAACACCAGTAAATTTTTACCTTGCGGGGGCATTTTTTTGGTCCCCATGAGGAAACAAGCTTATAAGTCATATAGAGAATGATGTTTTTTTTTTTTTTGGAAAATCTAAAAATGCAGAAAGTTTTGTGTGAGGGCTAGGGTTAGGGTAAGGGAAATAAAATACAGTTTGTACAGTATAAAAACCATTACGTCTATGCAATGTCCCCACAAAACATAGAAACTAGTGTGTGTGTGTGTGTGTGTGTGTGTGTGTGTGTGTGTGTGTTTGTGTGTGTGTGTGGTCCAGGTTTTTCCTTACATTGTAAGGAACAAATGTCCTAAACCTGACATTTTTGATGTTGTGGGGATACAATTTTCTAGCTTATAAATCCTTCCATCTGATGTTTTTATGAAAATGTAAAAACACAGGGTGTTTTCTGTTAGTGTTAAGTTCAGGAGTAGGTATAGGATAAGGTTAGGAGATCGAATTTAAAGTTTGTATGTACTTTGAGGGTCCTCAAAAAAAATAAAAAATAAAAAATGGAAAACTCCAACAAAACGCCAGCAGTAACTGGAATTGGAACATCTGTTTCATACTCTATAAATCATAAAGGGATGTTTATGATATCATGAGCCCCTGATTTGGGGGGTCAAGGCAGGGCAGGGCAGGGCACAACTGGAGATCACCATACATAAGGGAGCATTAGATGAAAATATGGCACAGGACAGAGAACATAGAGATTAAGGAACCAAACAAGAAGGATATCAAGGAGAGCAGGTGGGGCAAATTAACCAATATTCAGATAACAAGAAGAGCGGTGTTTAGACCCTAGACAAGATAACCAATGAAAGCCTGGTGCTCGAGTCGACAAAACAAACAAGAGGAGTGCATGGTGAGGAAAGAAAACTCAATGCAATGCTAACTCTCACTTTTTCTTTAATACTTGTTCAAGCACATGTTCGTTACATGTTTATATGTTTAAAAAACTGTGTGTCATTTATGCGCATGGAAACAATTGTTTCAAAACAGATGGATGTTTATTCCTTGGTGGCTTGCTCAGGTTCTTTGAATAGTTTTTATTTTTGAGGAATGTTTGATTCGCTTAGTAGGTCTTTTTGTGTCAGTTTTGTTTTCTCCATTTCTTTTTTTTTTTTTTTTAGTACATTGAATTATGTAATCAAACTGCTGAGCCATGGAATTCTTTATGCATTTATTGTTACATTAAAATTATTTTCAGTTTATATTATTTGAATATATTTAACTGAAATTGACATGGCCTAAATTTACCTATAAATTTGACAGGATCATCAGAACCATCATGATATTTAAGACAGAAATAATTTTTACTTTTTAATTAATTTATTATTATTTTTATTTTTTACTTTTTTGTGTGTGTCATGGAGCATGATTTGTTTTAGAATACTGTTGTGCTTAAAATTTGTACCAACAAATCTAACTTAAACAGACTGTACACTGTCACATGAACAAGACTTACACATGCCTTATGGCATACAGAGAACAAGAGTTTTAACCCCTTCATTGGGATAACATCCCAGAGCAAGAGCGCATGATCTGGATGTTTCCAGAATGATTAAAAAGGTCAATATGCTGATAATTTTAACAATGCTTGACCTTTGATGAAAAAAAAAAAAACACAACTGAGCTGAATTGAAATAACTTTTCCTTTGTTTGCCTCTTTCACATCATGCATGAGCATCCTACGCTGATATTGTCCCCTGACTGGCCTTCAGTGAGTGACTCGACTTCTAAAACACAGAATCGATCTCACATAACACTCTTATTAACATGCTGCAACCCACAGCCCACTCATACCTGCTGCACTGGCAGGTGTACAGGTAGCTAAACATCTGCCTTCTGATTATAGAACAAAGGGTTTTAGGTGACCAAAATTTTCCAGATGACAGAACAAAGAGACATCCATAGCAGAGTTCCCCTACATTAAAAGTGAAGTACAAAATACTGTGATCAATTCTTAACATTTAAATCTAGTAATTGCACAGTGTTTTAAGCAGTGTAAGCTGCAACTAGGGAAAACTAGCCCCACGTGTCTTATTGGTATTCTGTCGATAAATGCCATAGCGAAGAGTCCCATTCCTGAAGGACTTGTGCAACTGCAAGTTTTCTTGTTAATCAATCAAGGCTTTTGAAACCAGTGGAGAAAACTCTCAAACAATCAATTCAGTGTTGCTGTCAATCAAATACCCACACACAAGCAAAAAGCAGTAAAAGGCTTTCCGTCAGTGTGAATGACATCATCTCCTGTAGGATTACCGGAATGTCACAAGGTCAAAGATCTGTCGATCATCTGGTGCTTCTCAATTTATATGACAGAGCATCACAGATGTAAAATCAGACATGTCTAATTTGAAATTCCCAGATCTCCATTTTATGCTCAATATTGTTTTTTGTTGATTTAGTATTGTATTTAGGAGTATCCTATGTTCACATATCAGCATGACCATTAAAATGTACACAACTGGACAAACCTCATACCCTGTCTTACATTTTGGCTAAAATGCTGAATTGGAACAAGCAGAGGGGGAAAACGCATTATAAAAATATTATATAAGATAAAAATTATGAATATGTTGAATAATAATAATAATAACTATGGACTCTTGTAACACAGGGTGAGTTATGACACTGACTGTTTAACCAGTTACTATAATATAATTATTATACAATTATAAAAATATATTATTATAATAGACTTGCATCTTCCACATTTGTAATAATTATAAGAACACAATGCACACACTGTTTAATTGTTTTTATAGTTAGCCTGTTTGTTTAAATTTTAAAAGTTATATAAATGCTTCATATGTGTCTAATCTTTCCCGTGTAAATGCTTATAATGCTTAGAGTAACAAGTCTCTGCACACTACCATGTGGTTGCTTTATGTATAAAAATGTGTGCAAATTAATTGGAAAAAGAATGATATGCACAAACCTTTTATTTTTTCTTTCTTACGGGCTGAGAAACACAAAAATTTCAGCCTGCCAAAATGTTTCCTGCCTGTGATAATTGAATGGAGGTGGGTGATGATGAAGCTGGTGGATGGGAGAGGGTATAGTAAATTGTATTGGGCTTTTCACACTGTCCCAGGATACTGTCTTTTAAACCACACTTTTAACTCTGGGTATAACAACATTTCACATGTGCAATTCATAGACGAGGTTAGCACAGCTTTTAACCCTGGCTTATGAATCAACCTCGCACTGCAATACTAAAACTATATAGGAGGAAACAATGCATTGTTATAATGTTGGTGAAACATAATGGCTAGCTGTTTAGGAACAAACCAAACGGAGACCGAACAGCGCATTCTTCATTAAATATGAATGTGCTTTGTCCAGTCACAGAAAGGTTCACATGCTATATTTCATTTCAGCATTTGATGGAAAAATCTAAATGCCAAAAACTGATGGAAAATGCATTAGTTTGAGTAAAAAGACCGTTTTATTCTTGCAGTTATGATACAAAAAGTCTGTTCAGGGCAAACTGAATGGTACAGTCAGGAATATATAAGCAAAACCAATGGGCAAGAGTGAGATGAGATTTAGGATGAACTAATATAAACCCATGCAAAAAAAAAAAAAACACCTCAACACAAACCCATGCACCATTTAACCTAGTGTCCACTAGTTGGGTACGTTTAACAATATCAACACTGTTTATACTTGAATGTAAAAATATTATAAGTATTAAGTTTAAGACACACAGCAGTATCACACAGACATGAAGCAAAAATTGTTGCATTTGTGTGTGTGTGTGTGTGTGAGTGTGAGTGTGAGTGTGTGTGTGTGTGTGTGTGTGTGTGTTTTACTATATGAGGACTCTTCATAGAATACCTGGACCACACACAATCACAAACACACACATACAAACATTTGTACCATAGACACAATATTAAACACTATGAAGTTGTGCAGATTTTAAGTGTCCATATTTCTACATTTTAAGTGTAATCACTAAAGAAAAGGTCTATTTTAATATGGGGAAATGTGGTGAGCTTGTCCCTGTATGCAAATACTCATGAACTGACTGACTCATTTGACATTTGGAAGAGGTTTGTATGGTTTGACCCTTGACACCATTGGCACCTCCTCAGATCTGAATGGCCAACTCTGAGAGAGTTTTTTTTATTGCAATGGAGATGCAAAAAAGACCTTAACATTATAAGTGAGGCTCAACAAACATATTAAAAGAAACAAATCTATGGAATGACCACTTTAATAGTAATTTTTGGTTATAAAAAGCAAAAGGCAAATACAGGTAACCTACGGTAAGACTGAAGTTCTCCTCAAAACCAAGTCTGAGCACAGTCTGCATTAAGCAGTTCAAGTTGAATTAATTAAAATAACAGAAGAAGGATAACTGTGTGAAAATGGATATACATACTATGTGCACCTTGAATGTGCTGTAAAAATGAACCATAATAAGCAAAAAAAAAACTACAGTCTTAAAGCTTGCTTATAGTAGTAGCTGACTGCTGTAAATTCAATACGTTTTATAAGTCTTTCTTAAATGACATAAAAATATTTCAGAGCCATGCCAGCTAATGAGAATCTAGTGAAATCATTGCCAAGTTTAGAGAATACCATTAGGTTTCCACACCTCTGAAAAGTGTTCAACAAGTCTAGCTAGCAGTATCACACAGCTGTATTCTGCCTGCAAAAGAAAAAGCCTACGCATCAAAAAGAAACATCCAGTTAACAAGAATAGTTTTCTTCATGCATGCTGTTCTTTCTGTTGTGCAGTAATCTTTAAGTTATGTTGTACATTTGAATTTTCCAATTAAAACTGCATTAAACTTTTATTTATTTATTTATTTATTTATTTATTTAACAAAAATAAATAAATTCTCAATGGATGGATGGGTACTTCCCCTCCGTTCATTGACATGGTGTAGCTGCGGGGCTGCAGTACTGTAGGGGCTCATCTCCTTTGGGTCTATTACCGTTTCCTGCAGTGTGATCCTGTTGGTTTAAGTTGACACGGTGAAGAAAGGCTGACATTGACCAGGGTCTCTTGCATTAATGTGTCCCATGTTCAGCATTTATCACTGTCACACGGGTGGATGTGTCAGGAGAGTACACACACTCTAAGACACTCAAATGGGGCCAGAAGAGCAAATCCACTCAACAACAAAAAACCCTTGATGTCAGAATTTGAAGACTCTGCTAAGAATTTTACATGACAGGTAACGGAGTTTGTCAAGTTCATAGACAGAGTAACAACAACAAGAAAAAGAGATCAAAATATCTGAGGTGTTTGACATAATTTATAAAAGCGGCAACCTGGCTTACTGTTTTGAAAATGAAGCATGTGAAGTGCTGGGCATGGCAATATTCATTTGTTCTGAATTGGGAAAAATATAAGATTTGAATAATACAATTAGGTCTATTAACTAATAAAATCAGATAACATTTATACATTTACAAGAAATATTTTAGGTGTAAGATTAGGATATGGGTTTGTAATTAAAATTAGCTTTACATAAACGTTTGGCATTCATTATGGAGAGAAATGTCCCCACAAGGATAGTAAAACCTGAAATCATCTACATTTTGGAGACCAACCAATATCTAACTTGATTGAAATACTATTAGCTTGGTATGGAAGCTTGTGACACTAAAACAAATTGTATGCACAAGCATACTTGGCAATAAAGCTCTTTCTGATTCTGATTCTGACAAAGAACAACTCTGGTCAATGTAAAGTATGTGTGTGTTTCTCTGAATGCAAATGAAAAAACTATAAATGCATGCTTGTTTAGTATTGTCATTGTACTGTATTGCATTTTGTTGTTTTGTGGTTATGACATCATATTTGTAGTACTGTCACATGTGGTAGTTTATGTCACTTTGTCAGAGCCCAACCCACTGCAGGCCTTAATTAGAAAATAATTGAATTTTACATTTACATCTACAATTCATCTATTTGAAATGGCTTTTGAGAAATATTTATTAGCTGAATTCACAGTCATATGAGTTTCAAATCAGCTGTAAGCACATTTAAATATTCTAGGAGCCTTTGCTGGTGGCTCCAGTGATTGGCTGGTAGAGATATTGTCTTAATTTTATTATGCAGAATGTGTAAATTAAGTATTGTGTTAGCTGCAGCCTTTTAATTTCTAAACTGCTTGGTGTTTTTACGAGTAGTAATTTATGATCTGTGGTTTGTGTTGTGGACCGTTCCCGTTTATAGAGTCATCAAATACTGCGTTAATATTCCTTACACTGAGATCCGCTCTCAAATGAAAACATGAATCAAACAGATGGATTAAATCTCTCTCTGGCTTTTATGTATCCTTAATTTCATTTTTCTCATATGTAGATAATACAAATAGTTTCTGAAACAAAACATGAATGAATGAATGAATGAATGAATGAATGAATGAAATAGCCTAGCTGCATCTAAAGAGTGTTACAATTCTTTAGAAATTCTCAAGACCTCATCTTTAATTATTCTGCTAACTCCATCATCTCTTTACAAAATATGGATCATGTCATGCAAGTGGGGCTTATAAATAGCCCAAACTAAATATTTCTAGAAGATGTTATTTATGATATTCTATAAACTGTAAAATTTTACCAGCAAACTCTTGGGCCTGGTTTAGCATAACATATTTATAAATACAGTTCTTAAGCCAGAACTTGTAATCCTATTTGGATACACAATTTCTTGGTATTACTTAAGTATATGGCCTGAGTCATTTTATTAACAAGACATGTAAACGGTGTATACATTCATGCATGTCCAGGAAGCAAAATACTCAATAATAGGATTTCAGCTTCAAATGAGCTTGGATTTCTACTTAACATTTTTCCTCCAGCAAATGGGCCAAAGTCAAAACGAAGGCAGACAAGCTTGTAAGACCTTAATAAGAAAAGTTGATATTAGATTAGAGAAAGAGAGAGAGTAAGAGAGGTATAATGACCGTGGCCTCTCTATTAGGGCTAGCAGGCTGCTATTCAGATGGTCATTTACTAATGCTGCTCACTGAGCCTAATCAATGATTTAGGCAGCACTGAACCATAAAAACAGGTTTAGATGAGGTTCTACTGATTGGGGTTAATTGGTTTTAATTTGAATTTATGCCATACAGTAGACGACTCATTAAGGCCACATCAAAACCCACTATCCTTTCAGTGCAGGGCATTTAATAAGAAAGAACGAAAGAAAGAAAGAAAGAAAGAAAGAAAGAAAGAAAAAGTTTCCACATTGGCTAGACAACAGTCTTTCCGCAGTGCATGACACATGAAAGCCTGTTTGAAATTTACAAAAAAGCACCTTAAAGACACTCAAACTGTGAGAAACAAGATTTACTGATCTGATGAACCTTAATTTCAAGCGTCATGTCTCGACAGAATGCCACAAAATACAGAGATATTCTTAATGAACACCCTGTCCAGAGCACTCAGGCCCCAACTCCATTGCCTATTGCTGCTCACATTACCCCTATTCTGTATGAACTCCAGTGGATACCTGTATCCTATCGTTTCGAATACAAAATAATATTGCTCACTTTTAAATCTTGACATGGCTTGGCTCTACGCTATCTAGTCTACTTCTACACCCCGACTCCATCCCTTCAGTCTTCTGAGTGTGGCCTTCTCTCTGTGCTTAGGCAAGTAGATCATTTAGAATTTTCGCATCTAAACTCTGGAATTCTCTCCCTGGTTTCTAAACAGAATTTAAATCAAGACTCAAAACGTACCTGTCCTCTGAATGTTATCATTCTGAAGTAATGATCTGTATTCTGTTTTTGTGCATGATTCTATGTTGCTGTGTCACATCTTGTTTATGTAATGCCCCTCGTTAATATTTTTGCGCTAATCTACTGCTTGTAGTATATTTTATCTGTTACTGTGTTTCCCCTTTTGCTGTTATGTGTTGTTGCATTGTTTTATGTGTTTTTTTGTTGTTGTTGTTGTTGTTTTTTTTGCTTTGCCATTATAGGGTATGAAGCATAGATTGATGTGATCGGTGTTGTAGAGTATCTTGAAGCTTGGCATGCTACGGTTTCAAAGTAGCTTCTCTGACACCATGCAGATCTATAACTGCTGTAAGGATTTTTAAATTACTTAAAGGTAGGATTATCCTGAACATCCATCTTAACCACTTCCTCAAGGGTTACATTCATAAGACACAACCCAGAGAAAAATTGAGAAGAGGGAAGGGAGGGAAAGACAGAATGATAGAAAAAAACAGGATTTGTGACAGCATGGGTAGAGGAATATGCCATTGAACTGGAAGGCCATACGTTTTATCAGTCACTGCACTGGCACGTTCAGCTGTCTGAAATTAGCCGTCCCGCTTTGGGAATAGGCCGCAGGCATGCCGGCGCGCCACAAATCCGAGCGCAGAAGAATATCAGCTCTCCTCACATGCCGCCTCGTGCCGCCCGGCGATGCCGTCTGAAAACTATCTCTATTGTCCAGTTTGATAAGGTTCATGCTGTCTACAACTTCATCATTCTTCCCTGAATGATAATTACTTTATTCAATCATGTTCAAGGTTTTAGTGAAAGCTAGCATTGATTGATTAACTTCAATTACCATGCTTGCATTAGCATAGATAAAAACTGCTTTTCAATTTGTGAGTGGCGCGCAGGGTGGAAACCCTGCCTAGATATTTGCATTTCAATGTGTGGCGCTGCCAGGGGAAGGTCTGATCGGCTCTAAGCCCTTTCTGCACCGCTGCCCTGACGCTAGCCCCTCGCAGGCTCTTCTACGTAAACGCTCTTTGTTATGATTTCCGTGGATGCCTCATGAGTGGTGAAGAGGTACGTTTGCAGGTTGCCTTCGTTGGTCTTTCAGGGGTTTTGAGGTATGCGGCGATGTGGCTCTCCTGCCATGAACAGCACGTTCACGTTCACTGTCCATTAAATGCTCACAGAGGGGATGTTTGCTGCACTTACATGACTTCTCTTATCAGTCCTTCTGTCACAGGTTCTGTACAGCAGCCAGTCTGCAGCGTGTAAGATACACCGGAGACATTTCTGTCGGTTTGAATGCTGGCGTTCACAGACAGTAATGGGTTAAAAGATGACTGATGACTTAGATCATCATCTGTTACGGAGTCTGTCACTCTGTCTGTCTATGAGTATTAGAGGAGTTTATTTTGTCAGGTTTAATCAACAAGAGCACTGAAACTGGCCCTCATTTATCTTAAGCTCAGATTCTGAGTCAGCATTTTATCCGCGCCTCTTTCTGCCATGCGGTAATGTTAGTCCTGTTAAAGGTATTTGCTAAGGCAAGCATCACTGCTTACTACTTACTATTGCTCATAACTGACATGAACATACCAACATGAATGACACCTCACACCAAAATATGCATCTTGCTATGCTGTTAGAATGAGCAATAATGTGTTGTTTTCGACCTAAGAGATTGTGCTTGACATAAATTGTTTAGTTTAGTAGTGTTCTAAATTCAAGTTATCTCCAATTTTAAGTTGTTATAGCTAATTGCAGCAACATTATTATAGTGCAGTGCAAAATATGTAATGTAATAAATTCTGATTTGATTGCAAATTCATCATTGATGACTGACATACTTTGTCAATGCACTTTCAATGAATCACCTGTATTTGTAAAGACCTTCACAAACATTCAAACAAAAATATCAAATGACACTATTTTGCATAAAAGAACAATGAATTTCAATAATCTGCCTTAAAATACAGGGCAAATATTAAGAAATCAAAATCTCTCCTATCACAGAACAGCAGAAGAGAACCGACAGGGCTGCCAGCAGCTGCGACTGTACCGGGGACGGCTGGGATTACTTCACCTTTGCCTGCATATTTAGTTTTGATTAATGTCACCTAAATGCTGTGTCTTCCAATCGAGTGCTGGGGCTTCATTTGCATGATTTTTGTGCTGGGTGCAAATTTTGGGCTAAATGAGCACCTCTCCTTTCTGTTGGTTTGGAGCTGACTGATTTGACTTGGGGAGCGTTCCTGTCTGTAACGCTCAGGGATAAGTACACCTGCGAGATATGCAAATGTTCTAGCGGATGATAATGACCTTATTTATTTTAATTTCTAAAGTTGAAATTAGCATTAGAGCAGCTAAATGAACTGGAAGTTAATAATAATTATCTGTATGTATGTGTGCCAAGGCTTAGCCTAGCCTTGCTGCTCACACTTCTGCCAACGAGAATGCAGGAAAAAAACAACTAACATTCTAAAGCAAATCTGATCAATGCATAGGCGCATATTCCAGAGGACGCAAATTCCCTGGATGTTAGTGATTGATGCATTACAGGTTATATTGCAACCACTGGGGATTTAACTCTTTCCAAATTACTGTACACTCATTCAATTAATCTCATTATTAGGCATCAACACCACAGAAGCTAACAGAATCCTATTATACTGTCATTAGCTGTCCTGAGTAGATCTCAACATACTGATACTGAATTACACAGGGATTGTAGGATTAGATATTAATGGGGACTCAAGGTAAAAATGTCACCTAAAGTGGCAAAACTTCCCCCACTTTATATACATGAATCATGTGGTTTTAAAAATGCAGCCAACTGTAACTAATTATTAAGTATTTGACTTAAAAGATTGGTGCACAATATATGTGTATTAGATACGTTTATCGAAACGAAAGAACATACACATAATGATCAAAACAAACTCTGAAAATTATGTTTTGGAATACAATAAAATTATAATTATTATTAGTAATATTAGTATTGTTTATTATGTTATTATTAGTAGCAGTATTCAGAGTATTAATGCACAATTAAAGCCTAAAGCAAGAATAAATGTAAAGCATTACTGTAATACATCATATACCCTGGATAACTCTGAACAGTTTTGGGATAGTGACAGTGATCATATCTTGTAGACATAAAGCAGGGACGGAAAAAAATCCATTCATTGCATTTCAAATGAATTAATCTATTTTGATGTGTCAATCTTTGCAGAGGCAGCAGTAAGCTTTTGAGCAGTCGTAATGCACAACCTGAACAGGAGCTCCACTCCCCTGCAGCTTTTTTCTGCAAGGCTGGGTGCAAACAAAAAGCAGACTCATCTACTGGATTACAGAGACAATTTCCCCTGTCATACCCCACTGTCTGAGAAAATGGACAAGACATATGAATGATCAGTGTCAAATCTCACTTGTACCTGTTCACTTCTGTAATTCATGTGTGTATGAGTGTGTGTATGTGACTGCTAAGTCAAACCTTCACATTAGAGCTCTAACAGGAAACCCTTCGACAAAACGCTCCTTCCTGTAATTAAAGACTGATTCATGTCAATTTAGCTCTATATATTTTTATTATTATTTATCTATTTATTTACTTTTTCCATATTTTTCTACAAAAAATGTAGGTAGTCTCATCATTTCAGCCCCAAATTTATTCAATTAAACTGATTTATTTATTCAATTAGGTATTTTAACAAGTCTCACTACAATAAACAACATGCAAATACATGGATGGTTTAGGGAAGCTTGTTTCAAGCTTCACATCTCTGCATAGGTCTACGCAGTTTATATTAAATTGTTATTATATAAAAAGCACTGAACATTTTAACACTATTGAACTCAAACATTTGGAAGAAAAATAGATCATATTTAAGAAATATAGCAGTCCCAACCACTTGCTTCATATTTGAATCTAAAGACCCTTTTCATCATTGTTGCCAAGAGCTATTTGCTTACAGAGGCAATTGTTATCAAATAGCAAAACAGAGGGAACCAAAAACAGCCAAGAAACCCTTGAAGTAATTCGTTTTAAGAGTGAAACTTTAGACTTCCACAGCTAAAATTAATTTCCAGTTGGAATGTCAGCAGTGTCAACCCTGTTCTCTGCCCAGATCAGAAGCACTTAACAATTAACTATGGGGGAAGAGGACATCCCACCCTTATTCATTCATTCATTCACACTTGAAGCACACTTGAATTTTCCTCTCAGATGCATTTTCCTGGCTGGAGACACATGAACATTGAACAAACCTGAATTTCTGCTTATCCTGTATCTACATATGGCTATATAATATCTGTGCCACTGGCTGTGTAGAGGAAGAGAGGCGGGTCCCTGGGGTCGACAGGCCGGGATTACGCTCAGAGGGAGCTGAACTGCTGGCCTCTCTTGATTGAAAGCCCCCGCTCAGCTAAGACCCTGTTTAGAGTGCATTAGCATTGCTTTCTAGACTGTAGAGGCCATCCCAGATCTCACTGTCTGTCTCTCTCTCCTGTAGCCTGCAGGAGATCCTAGGGCTTACAGCCAATCATTTAGTGTGATTGATCAGGGTATACGCGAATCAATATCTCATAGCTTGCTCCCTATTGCACGTTTAAACAAATAAAAGGAGCTCTTGCTGCAGGCTGCAGTGTTTGTCTTAGCCTATAGGCCCTAAACACCCTGCCTCATCTTGGGATTTGAATATTTTCACATTTGCACAGAAAAAGCTGACTGGTGACCTCAGCAATCAAAGAAGTGAGTTTGAAAATGTCTCCAAGTGTGTGTGTGGCCCCTGTGTTGAAAGGGGCCATTCACTTCTAGTGGCATTGTAGGCTACTGGCGATCTATTATCTAAGTTAATTGCATTAGGATCTACGCCCTAGAGTGGTCAACTATGTAATTTCACTAATTCATCCTGGTGAGAGGTTGACCTTAAGAAATGTAATTATGCCCACCTGAGTAACGTGGGGGCCCCAGAGTCCCACTAAGCAGTCGCTAAGAACAGATGATCATTAACAAAAACACTGTTTGCTTTTGGTGTAGTCAATATGCACGACAAGTAAACATCTCTTTATGACCATCTAAACAGCAGCGCACTGAAAACCTCTTCAGACATCAATACCAGCTGTGATTAATATCGCACAAAGACACAAGTGCTTTTTTTTTGCTATAAATACATTAGTTATGCATGACTAGCAATTCTCCCATAAAGATGTCCAAAATAATTTTGCATAAACACAAATTATTTGTGCATTTTAATACATCGGTCCATAATTATGCATTACTTTATACCTTCGTAATTGACAGAAAATATGAAGGGTCAGAAGGTGCCCGTTAGAATGACTTCTCCATTTAATTTTTTGACAGCGTAATGCATAGTCTCAGACCTGATGTATGTGAGTGTGTATATGAAAACCATGCAGAAATTCCCCCAGGGTTTCCACTACTTTAGATTCAATTACAACAACATTTATAACTGAAACAGCCAGATTAACCAAAATGGTTTTATGCTTATGATTATATAACTATAAGAGTTTAACTTTGAAATTTACAGCGGAATTGTCTATTTAATATTTCCTATATGCATAACTCATTCTGTGCCATTTGTGCTTTGGACAATTATGTCACTTATTGAGGAGAGGTTTTACTTTGTTAAGCTTATTAATTTTTAATCTGGAAGTATAAAACCAATGAAAAAAAAAAAAAAACCACAGGCAGGAGGTACATGGGCCATTCATAATGAATAGAATATAGAGAAACATATGCTTTCTATTTCTCTCAAGATGTGTTTTCGTATATACTGTACCAGTCAGATCGTCCAGCTCTTTCCCTCCTTTGCCCAAGTTCACATGTAGGTCACCAAGTCCCGCCCTCATACCTAAAACATCCAATCACATTGCCAGAGGTACCATGGGACAATAGTACAATGTGTCATCGTAGGAAGTAGAAGAATGCGGCTCTCCCAAAACAGACGTTAAAGAAGCAGCAGATGAATCACTGTGTCCTCCAGATGTAAATCCACACCTCTGATCCACAAAGAAGGGTTTTAAAATGCTGTGCTTACAACCACCCCACTCACAATTAAACACACAGTCCACATTGTGTCTGTCATGCGGGGAACACTAAGGGCTTTGTGTCACAACGCGTCTGGAAAGACACAGAACGAAAGGAAGGAATTTTTAGATGAGTCACCAAGAGGCTTTTTGGTTTGCACACAAAACAGTTTTTCTACAGTCCACATTTCCACTCAAAGATCTGTTTTTGTTGTAGTTTGATTCACTGGGATCTACTGAAATAAAATTTAAAAACCTATGAGATTATTGCAGGACAAAATATTTTAAAAGGGTTTAAATTGCATACTGTTTACAATAAATACAAACACTAACACCCTGCCACACCTTAGGGACATAGCTTACAGTGTTTTATGTCAAAGCACAGCTGGCCATCAACGCACAAACCGCCAATAAACAACAGAACAGCCCCGGACTTAACATTTAATGTTATATAGGGCCTATTTTATATTCACAGTATAGCATCAGTGTTATATGTGTCCATCAGTGTTCAGAGGTTACCATACTCGCTGTAAATATAAAAACCTTTGCATTTTGACATGATGTTATTCATAAATAAACTGTATAGAGTTTGCCTCTCTGATTTTTATCACAACAAACCTTCCTCAGAGTAGACCCCATATATTAGGCTTGAATTATGCAGCAATATGAAGCCCAATTCATATTGAGCTTGAATTAAAATGAGGTTGAGAGGGACAGGCATAACGTCTATACAGTGAGTTGTACTGGAAATTGAAAATATAACTTTCCAAAAACTTGCAGTAGACAATGAAATCACTGAATGTGAGAACTGACATTAGAAACTACATAGCAACAGTCTAAAAACTGAGAACGCCAACCACAAACACATTCACTGATCAGCCACAGCATTAAAACCACTGACAGGTGAAGGTGAAGTGAATAACATTGAATATTATGTCATTACAATGGCACAAGTTAACAGTCAGTTCTTGAATATTTCATGGATAGTCTCCTATGCGCATGCGCACACACAATCAGACAGAGAGAATGAGAGCTTCCAATCTCACCTCCATTTTGACACATTTATCCTCTTGACAGGCTCCTGTCATTTCAACAAAAGAGACGGAACGTCAAGTCACTGTCGGACGCTAGAGGTGGACATCTCCCAAATGAGAATAAAAGACAAGCATTTAGCAAAGATACACATAAACATTTAAACAATATCTCCAGCTCTGTCTATCTCTTTTTTATCTTTTTATCAGCATTACAACAGCTTCACAGAGATATTTTCTCACAGCCATCTAAAATCTGATAAACAGCTTTCTCTCTCTCTCTCCAATCAGTCAGCCCAAACAATTCATGTAGCGCTTTGCCCATCGTCCGAGAGAACTTTAACGTGCTCACAGCTTTCTTTAATTGATGTGAGAGGGTAAAATTATAAATAGGCTGCAAGCCATTCTCTGTCAGTGGAAAATAAAGCCAGCGGCTGTTTACTGTCTGTGTGATGTATGAAGTTTGTGCGTTTGATTGTGTGTGATTATACTCTGAGAAGATGACCTTTAGTGGAAGCCATATTGTATTCTAATGAGCGGGGAGGCAGCGCTGGGCTGTACTGTACGCAGACGAGCTGGGCTTCATATCCACGCTAACTCCATCCATCTACAGTCACCAATGTGAGATGCAGAGAGACCTACAAACACTACAGCCCACATCAAACTAGAGCACAGCATCTACAGACAGCAGAGCTTCACGTGGGTGTGAACAAGGGGTTAACTCTACTGTCAAAAGATGATCTCTATATGTTACATAGAGTAACAAAGATATGTTGTTATTGTCAGATACATAAATGTGGTTTGGTGTATTTGCTCAAAGCAATCAGAAGGTTACAGATTTGAATGCCTTTATAACATGGACCGTTTGAAAAACGCTGTCTAATATTATTGTAACAGTTTGATTTACCAAATTCTGATATTATTAAGGTTGTGTAAACGGATTGCGTCCTTATGATGGTATTAGTATTTGATGTTAGGTCTCGCAAAGTTGAGAGAAAACTTAAGAGCAAAATTTTTTGAACATCTGTTAAATAAATCGGTAATTATGCATTACTTAATTATGCATTACTTTATACCTTTCTAATTGAGGGTTCTGTGAAATCTTCTGTTCAGGTTTTTTAAGCTAATATTTTTTGTATATTAATAGTTTTATGCTAACAATATTTTAATTTTTACATTAAAAGAACATTCAAAATGCATATATATATATATATATATATATATATATATGTTAATTGGGCTATTACGTAATAAACTGGTTTGAGTCAGAGTAGACATTTAGAATTGCTTTTATGGATGCATGAAAGTACTCAGATATATTTTTGATTTTGATACTGCAACGGATAGAGAGAGTCAAAGTGTGATAAATCCCAGGAGTCATTGCAAGCAGATGACGCAGTAAAGCCCGTAAGCTTTAAAATTATCTTCTTCTCTCTTCACGCTTGCAAATACATGACGGCTCGTGAAAGTAAACATTTTTTTGTTTTGAAAAACAAAAGACCTGGAGAAAGCCTGCAGTAGTTTTTTACTGCCATATTATAAATAATTTTATATCCATACTCAATACATGTGGTGAAATAATAATTAAACATAAATAAATGAATAATAATAATAATAATATAAAAATAATAGAGCTGTCAAATGCTTAATTGCTATTAATGGGCATCTAAAATAAAAGTTTTTGTTTACATAATAAATGTGTGTTAACTATGTATATTTATTATGTATATATAAATTCACTCACATACAGTATATATTTTAAAAATGTTTACACGTATCTACATGTATATATTTCTATTCATATAATTTCTATTACATATAAATATATTTAATATATAAACATAATATTTGTCTAAAATACATGCGTGTGTGTGTGTGTGTGTGTGTGTGTGTGTGTATGTATGTATATATATATATATATATGTATATAGGTATATATATATATATGCATATGCATAATAACATCTTAATGTTCCAATGTTCCCTCTATGAAAATTGATTATTTGAGAAATTATTTATAACCTCTGTGTCCTTACAGTAAGTGAGGGCAAAAACAAGGCTGACACCAGCTCTTTATGGGGGCTTACCCTCATAAGCTGCTACTGTTGCTAAGTTGCTTTGGACACAATCGTCTGCTAAATCATGAATTATTGATGTGTTAACTCATTTTGTTTTCCCAATAAAAAATAAACTGCACTTGAATATAACTTAACCATAGTTTGAAAGCTCTTAATCCCCCTTTTCAGTGGGATTCATCTCAAGATAAAGTCCACATTAGAGCAGCACTGTGCTTCAGAAGCAAGAGGATGAAACACAACAGGTTTGAGCAATCAGCAATGTGAAAATGAGTCGATGTCTTGACATCAGTGGCCAAGAGCTTCTGTAGCTCTCACCTGCTCATTAGCTGAGCCAAAGGTGTTCACCATTGCTCCTGAACCACCCACTCACAGATCCAGCGCTCTCAGAGACAGCATAATTAAGTAGTCCAATCAGAACCAGCATGAAATCACTTCTCTGCCATGTTCAACTCACTAATGAACCAAAATATCTCATTAAATATGACTGCGTTATGTGGATTTGTGTCAATCATGTTGAGATAACAACACTTTGGCTTGAAGACGCTCTTAAGGAAATAATCATTATTTTAATCACATGATCAGTCAAGTGTGTGTGTTTTTTTGTTTTGTTTTTTTTTAAGTACAGGCTTAACAAATATCATATTTCAAGGAATAAAAGAAACAAAACACAGAGTTTGTAGAAGTGGTTTAGTTTGAGGCCATAACTGTTGCTCACAGTTTCAGGTGCCGGTATTTGCATAGGTGCCAATGAGGAGAGCAGCACATGGAGAAAGCATTATTCATGACAACATTAGGCTTATTTTACAGAGCAAGACCGTTAATCGTGCTGCCTATTAGTGTACTTCATACAGTCCTTGCAAAGGCTTCAGGGTGAATGTTTTGCATGTTTTGTACAGCAACATAAATATGAAATGTGCTTGATTTTCTCTTGATGTCTCTGTCTCCATGCCACAGGTTTTATTTTTATTTTCCATTTTTAGGCGTATCAGTAAAAAAACAAAAATATGGGCCATTCTAGATAGGTTGTTCCAGACAGTGTTTGATAAGAAACACTAACGTTTTAGTAGTTAAACACCACTCAAGCTCTCAATTTATCAAAAGTAGCAAGCTACACTGACGCTTTTAAGATAGGCTACATAAAGATCATGAAAAAAAAAAAAAACACGGTTTGTTAATTAAAAGGTATTTATTAGGGGTGTAACGGTACGCGTATTGTGTACCGATCGGTTCACGGGAAAATTCCAAATGGAAGTGATCATTCCTATCCCCTTGGAGTGAGCAGGGCATGTGCGTGCCATTATGTAGTCGTTTGGAATGCACTTGGCAAAGGGAGCAATGTAATTTCCTCATTATCTTCAGCGGATATGTTCCCGTGACAACGCAGCACGGTGTCCGTCAGCAGATTCGCTGATGGACACCGGCATAAAAAATATACATTTTATATTTTAAAAAGTGTTATACATATTATTTTTTATATATTATGTAGCATATTTTAAAAACTTTTAAAAATGTAAAATATGTTTATTTGCAACAGTTATGCTAACAACAATACAAAGACATTTATGACATTAAAACAGCAACATCTGCTGACGGACACCGTGCTGCATTGTCACGGGAACATCCCAGCTAAAGATAATGAGGAAATTACATCGCTCCCTTTGCCAAGTGCATTCCAAACAACAATGGCCCTGTACCAAATGGCACCCTAAACCCTCACGGTCTTCCTCTGAGTCTGCACTTTCGTGACGTAATGCTGCTTTGACTGTCGGGTAGAAGTCTGCTGCGGAGCTCGCCCCAGTGCGGGCTCAGCAGAAGTGCGGATCGAGGGCGCATAACGGCCACAAAGGGGGCGCTCGCGAGCACCCTTCTGAACGCTAAAATGACGAATGGGACACCCTACGGTCTCGTGGACTTAACAGACAGGCGCACACGGCGGCCATTCTAAGTCTGTAAGACCACAAGTGCACATGAAGTGTTCCATTTGGGACAGGGCCATAATGGCACGCACGTTCCCTGCTCACTCCAAAGTCCCCACTCCAAGGGGATAGGAATGATCACTTACATTTGGAATTTGCCCGTGAACCGATCAGTGCACGATATGCGTACCGTTACACCCCTAGTATTTATGTTCAAGTTGATGTTTAGCCTGCCACAACTGTCCTCAGGTCTTCTAGTTACATTTAGAACTGATTTTAATGTAGACCTACTACTACCCATTTATAAATCACCCAATGGCGTAGGAGCCTTATACATGGCAAATATGCTCACTGAATATGAACTTAATAGACCAGATCAGATGTGCTCTAACCGTAGGCACATTTCAATCCAAATTAAAAACACGTCTGTTTAGCTGTGCATTTACTGAATGAGCACTGTGCTGCATCCTACAAATGCACTGCACATACTTTATGCTTCCCTTTTCTTATTATTTGTTTTGAATCAACTTTTTGTTAAAAAATTATTTGTTTACCTTTTATTGTTCATTTTATTTCTTAAAGGGGTCATATGATGTTGCTAAAAAGAACATTATTTTGTGTATTTGGTGTAACGAAATGTGTTTATGCTGTTTAAAGTAAAAAAAAAACATTATTTTCCACATACTGTACATTATTGTTTCTCCTCTATGCCCCGCCTTTCTGAAACGCGTTGATTTTTACCAAGCTCATTGGTCTGAAAAGCGTGGTGTGCTGTGATTGGCCAGCTATCCAGTGCGTTGTGATTGGCCGAATACCTCAAGCGTGAGACGGAAATGTTACGCCCCTCACATACCGTGTCCGGCCGGAGCGACGAGACATAAACATTAAAACCCATTACAAACGAGGCATTTGTTGCATCCAGTGGGGACATAATTACTGATTATAATGACTCATACTGTCTTTTTACGCGTTGCGTTGCATCGCGCCGCGTAAACATAAAACCATGTCTGCATTTGTGATCGGAGAAATGACAAACAACAAGTGCTAACGTTAATCCACACTGCCCAAAACTCGCGTTTGAATCATCAGTGGCAAATCCTTTAAATGAAAACATACTGGCCAAACAAAGTAGTTTCACTTTCACAACGAAACACACGGCGGGCTAGAGTGAGCAGAGGCCGGCGGGCTTGCAGCAACCACATGTGACGACCCCGGGCTGGACTCTGCTTCATCCACGGTGAAAGCCGATCCGGCGAATCCACAGCGTGAAGTTGATGTATTTCCTCAGTTGACCAGCACAGATCAGCTCCAGGCATGACGAAGCGATATCGTCCTCTTTTGGAAGACCAAACAAAGTAGTTTCGCTTTCACAATGAAACACACAGCGCCTTCACAACATGGCAGCAGCAACAATACTACAGCGAGAATAAAAGTTACACCTTCTTTCTTTGCGTGAACATTTGGGCGGCGTTATGCAAATCTTCCCACACAGTGACGTAGACATGTGGGGGCGTGTTAAAATGAGCCGTTTTAGGCAGGCGTGGTTGACTCTAGGCCTGTCACGATAACAACTTTTTGTTGTGCGATATATTGCCCCAGAAATAATTGCGAT
>NW_015670980.1:261803-270842 GCF_001515625.1 Sinocyclocheilus rhinocerous | reverse complement strand
GGCAACCCCATGTGACGACCCCGGGCTGGACTCCTCTTCGTCCACGGTGAAAGCCGATCCGTGTATTTCCTCAGCGATCAGCACGGATCAGCTCCAGGCATGATGAAGCGGATATCGTCCTCTTTTGGAAGACCAAACAAAGTAGTTTCACTTTTACAATGAAACACACAGCGCCTTCACGACATGGCAGCGGCGGCAACAACTACAATACTACAGCGAGAATAAAAGTTAGGCCTTCTTTCTTTGTGTGAACATTTGGGCGGTGTTATGCAAATCTTCCCACATAGTGATGTAGGTATGTGGGGGCGTGTTAGAACGAGCCGTTTTAGGTAGGTGTGGCTGACTCTTAACTTTTATAAAGAATATCTCTTTGGATTTGAGACTTTAGTCTTTGCAACTTTACAGATCTTCTTTATGCACCAAGAGCTTGTAACACTTCAAAGAGAAAGGAAAAATTTAAATCGCATCATATGACCCCTTTAAGCATCTGCTGTGATTATTTTATGATAATTTTTAAATTACCATAATATGAAATGTGTGTAAAATGTATAAATAGACTTTCTTTGTCTCACCGGAAAATGCAGTTAACTACTTTTAGTTACTCCTCAACACTACTTGTAGAGATTAAATTAAGAGACAAGCGACCATTTCCACTTTATAAGCTTCCGTAGCTCTCCCATCTCCACTGTCAAGAAGACGGACAGACTACCAGCAAACTGAGCCAAACAAGGGGGGAAAAAAACTTTGAGGGAAAGGGAACGAACACCAATTAGAGAGCCTCACCCACATGCTAACTCACAAAGATCTGATCTCTGCTAAAGGTCAGACTGAAATTTGAATGACAGGGCTAAAGTCTTTTACTCATAATTTTTGTGTTTGCAGTAGAATTCGAAGCGATTCACAGCCTTAGAGGCCTTAAGTGAGAGCAGCAATTAATTGTAATGAATAATCTGACAAATCTAGTTGACATATGGCGGCTAATTCCCAGCCTTTCTGTAGGGAGCAGGCAGAGGATTAGGTTAGCTTAAATGAAATCTGGGAACGGCGTGCCATCTGCGTGCGCCGCGCACCCGCTTCAACACGTTAACCGGGCTGTGTGAGGCCCTTCCTCGGGTTTGTCTCTCTCTTTCTCTTTCTCTCTCTCTCTATCTCTCTCTCTCTCTCTCTCTCTCTTAAATATTGAAACAGCTGTCTTCCATTCAGGGAAAGCAATATAGCTGAAGCCAGGCCAAAAATCGAAGAGCATGGGGCCCCTAAACAAACAACAGAGAGGTAATGAGTGTTGTACAAACACATAAACAAACGTCTCAAGTCTCAACACCTGAGCAGAGAGAATCCACACTTAAGTCACCAATATTACCAGTAAATGTCCCTGGAGGAAATGTACTTGGAGGGCGGTTTTCCATAATAATCTGACTGAAAGAACACAACTATTGCATGGATATTTTTATGACTGATAGCTTTCACTGAAATCTTTTGTGTTAAGTAAAACTAGCCTCTTAAACAAACTTGTTTAAATTCATGTGTCCAAATTATTCGCCCGGCTGGCTTTAGCCATAAAGAAGGCTACACGTTTACAAACACATAGAACAGGCCTCTGGATGTTGATTAATGAGAGTGCTTTTAAAGTCATACCGCCTGACAAATCAAACATAACAGAGTTTACTTCTACGTGTGATGGCTGTAGGTAAGCACTTAGTCAGGACTTGATATTGTAAGAAGCAGCTGACGTTTGTATTTGTTACAGTGATTTCATGCACTCTTTGTTTTAAGCAAATCTGTAGCAAAGCTGAACAATACAATAGAGTCTTATTTCAGAGGTGTCCTGTGCCACACAGATAAAGACAGAGAAAAAGAAGAAAGACTGAGGAAGAAAAATTTGCTAAAGGCGGTCAGATAACATAACAAACAGTACATAACAAAAGGACCTTGGTGAAGCAAAATAAACACAAGCACTGTATTACTACTTGATTTAGATCTAAGACGCTAACCATTAAATATGTTATGCATGTTATGTTATGCACCATTAAATATGTTTGCTTGCAAAGCAAATCTATTCATGACCACTTTTCAAACTGGCTCAAGGGAGCAAAATGCTAAAATCTATTTCAAAACTATAACATATGGGTCAGCATATAAAATCACTTTATTCTTACTAAAATCACTTTATAAAACAGTTGCTTATTATACAGAAATATTCAACAACAGAATGAGGCCATTTACAAGTAAAAATCAAGTATTCCTGAGAGTTGCAATAAATAAAACAAAATTATAAATTATATAATAAAAATGTTCTCCCTTGTGAAATTGGCAGAGTTATCTCTGGTTATTACGTAACTTTCTGATTCATTCATCAAATTAATCCCAATTAATTGCATTTATTAATATTTGCGGTGAAAAGCTTCCAAAAGAAAACAACAACAACAACAAAGTGGCTTTAGAACGCAACGTAGTGTTTGTTTTATATCCATATCACTAAAGATAGCATACTGTATTCATGTCCACGTGCAGCAATCTATTTTGCTATGCTATTTTTTAATCGTCAATCTGTGTAAACGTGCACTATACGTTTTGATATTTTAGCGTCTTACAACATTTTCTCACATTGTCTCACAAGGTGTAACGTCAGGCTGAAAATAAAAACTTTTATCAAGACCCCTGCATTCTGTTCCATACTGTCATGCTTCATTTGGCTGTATTTGAAAAAGAATGCATCCTGTTTGTGTTGCTTCTTATTGTGCTGCATGCTCTCGATAAGTAGACACATTGCCTGTTGTTGACATTTTTAATATATAAATAATTGTTAAATTAATTTTATAAAATTAACTACTTATATACTCATGAATTAACATGTTAAAATGATAACCCTAAACATAATATAATAACAGCCGATACATCAGTCTACACAAAACACATACACAGGTAAGCACACTTTTGTACACCCCCTAAAACACTCAGGAAAAGCACATAGCAATCTGATGTGTGCACAGTTCTGGACTGAACCTATGTGAATAAACCCCTAATGCATTCTTTGACTGATATATAGTGTTTGACTGAGTTAAAGTCCATAGCCTGTATTCAGTTGTAGGCAGAGGGCACAGCCTGTTATCAGAGAAGTGTGACTCCAGCAGCCATAATTGTCAAGGAACAAGTCTTAATTTAAACCAAGGGCTAATTATCATGCAAAGCATACCCACCCAGAATGTTTGCATAACTATCACAAGCGTTTTCATAAATGATGCTTTAATTAGTCTTAATTAGAATTTGTTTAAGTCAGCAGGGAATGCAGACCCCCGTGAAATGATGTATGTAATAAGCATTGGCCTCTCTCTCTCTCTCTCTCTCTCTCACTTCTTACTCAGGGAATAGGTCTGACAAAATCACATCACATTAAATTGATTCAGTCAGAATTAAAATTCTTATGGTATTAATTAAATGGGGAGGATCTCATTAGCGAGCAGCGCAGTAAGGGAACGACTCACACAACTGGCAGATGTGACTCTGTCAGAGCCGCACACACCCTCACCATTAGAGAGAGAGACAGAGAGAGAGACATACAGCAGATGGGGACAAAGACAGGAGGACACAGAGCAAGAGAGAATGTGAGCGAAATATAGACAGAATGAAAAAAATCTAAACATGGGAACTGTGTGTGGTAGAATAAAAAAAAACATAGAATAAGGACAATAGAAAGAAAGTAAAATGAGAAATATTAATCAGCAGAGTTTGAAACACATTTTGTGTGGCTTTATTTAACTGCTCTTGCTCTGTTTGGCTGCTGTAATTCAACAATAACAAAACTAATGAAGAGAGTAGATACCCTGTTATCACCCTCATGACCCTCATCTCTCTCTCTCTCTCTCTCTCTCTCTCAACATAACTGCAAGCGGCAATCTTAAGGGTCCAAGCACCAGTGGTCCATGTGGATGATTAACAAATCAACTGAAATGTATCTTATGATGTGGATTTTACAGCGAAGTGCATCTTGAATCTCCACTAGTAGTTAGGGTTTGATGAAACAAGTTACAGCAAAATTCAGGTGTAAAAAGGGGTAACTGACTTTTAAAAGAAATCACTTCTTCTACATGGCCATAAACATGCGTTTGAAAACTAGTGAGGTCTGGTATGTGTTAAGCTATAATAACCCCTACAAATACTCGTTATACTAAACACCTTAAAAGAGACAGAGATGTAGATGTTTGTGAAAGATATTTTCTCTGTTTTGGAGGGATGAACACTGTAAAATTATACCATAGGCTATTTATTGCATCAAAATTTGTTAATACTTTACTATAGGTTAGGGGTGGATAATTTTATCAGTTGTTTATTATTCATGCAACAATACATATTAATGTTATAGCTTTCATTAATAACCATTGCTAGATGATAACTTTGTCTAGTGCTCTTATGAATGTTTTAGCATGACTTTGTGAAAATGTAATGACTATACTGAATGAAATAGCATAGACTTCTTCATGGCTAGTGTTTGCGTATTTCATTTCATTCTGTAACCTACTTGTTCTACAGATCTGTGTAGGAAATGCTTCTGTTTTTGATAGCGTTGATAACATTTAATAGATAATATCATGATGTTGTTTTTTTGTTTTTTTGCGCGCATTTGCGTTTGCCGTACCGAATGTGCTATCTTGTCAGCAATAACCTGTCCATGGGCTCTTTTGATTATTGTCAGTTTAAGTGCAACGATGCAGTGTTGCCAGATATTGCTATAAAAACCGAATAATAAATAATAAACCAAAATTATTTCAAATATTTTGCAAATAAGTTAAGATAAGGATATTGCTAACCCAACCCTAAACTTCAACTTCCCACTTCATTAACTTTCTAAAGTGTCAAATTAAGTGGAAAAGACAAGTCCAAAAACGCCTATAATATCTGGATCTGGCAACACGGCGGAGGGTGTGCAGCGAAGCCTTGTTGACTCATCAGCGTCTCGCAGCGATCATTTTTATGCCACGGAAACTAAACATTCTTGCAAACTGTCTAAACTGAAATATATATGCAGACACTCATATGAGGAGTTTTAATCAGCAAACTAGTCATTCAGAGAAGAAATTTCTATTTTTGAGCATGAAAAATTTACAGAGGTCCGGGCCTCGGTGATCTCATAGCTGGCTACGGGCCTGTTCTTCTAGATAAGATAAGATAAGATAAGATAAGATAAGATAAGATAAGATAAAAACATATTCTGACACCAATTATCTAGTAATAAATTATTAATTAGCATTTCTCATATGAAAAATGTACAATAAGTAAATTTTAAGTAATTTTTTTCAAGAATGTATTTTTGTCTATTAAGTGCCAATATGTTTCATAAAATAAATGTACATTTATAAATACATTTATGCCATTATGTTTCACAAAATTAGCTCGTTTTATATTAAACATTAAATTCTCTCATTATATCATTTGTATCATTATATCATTACATTCCCAATACTATATTTCCAAACTCTATATTTTGTGTTTAATTCCCATCAGGCAGTTTGGTGATTTAAGCTGCTCTTCATGGGTGCTTCATGTTTGCAGAGAGCGAAACACAGGCCTCCATTCCTCTCATTCTGGATCTCCAAACACCTCCTTCAACACAAACCTTACAATACCTCTCAACAGACACAGCTTTTTACAAATAAGAATGCCGAGTTTTAAGCTAATGAAGACTGTTCTATAAAATAACCATTTTGTTTCTGTTCAAATTTTCATCAGAGAATAATACTCTTAATAGCAACACTGACAGATGTTTGTCAGCACCTCATCAAAAAAGCCTGGAAAGCCATTTTAAACATCTTGAAAACCAGTGTATGCTTTAATTTACTGCTTTGAGCGAGTCGAGTCATTTGTGTTTACAATACTGGCCTTCACAAGGGAAGTTCTCACGGTTTGACAGGAACTTCAGAGATGGATCTTCACTGCAACTTACCGGCTTCACAGTTCTTGCAGCAGAAGCCATTGTGAGGGTACTCCTGGTTCTCCACGCAGATAATCTGTCTTGCTGTGCGGTTCTGGAGGTCTCCTGCAAGCCCAAGCTCTGCCGCTCCATGAGCCACATGAATCAAAGCAATGATAATAGGGACCTGGAGAACGGGGGAAAAACAAAATGAGATTTTTCTATATGCATTCATGATGACTTACAATTCATGTATCATCCCAGTGGGTACTTGGAAAGATTTTGGTTTTACTTTGTTAAATCTGTAAAAAATAAATTATGACTTAAATATTCAAAATAAAAATATAATTACTATTTTAGAAAATATCAGGATTAGGTTTGTCAGTAGATTAATTGTGATTAATTATCATATTTAATGCATTTTGTAAACTGATGCATTCAGCTACTTCAGTTGAACTAAAATAAGATAAAAAATAAAATAAAATAAAATAAAATAAAATAAAATAAAATAAAATAAAATAAAATAAAATAAAATAAAATAAAATAAAATAAAATAAAATTTAATTTAATTTAATTAAAACGGCGCACATATCATAATATTATGTATGTGCTCACAGTATACTGTATGTGGTTGTCACAATCTGTTTGGTTTTGGTTTTGTTTTCCATGGACTTTAGTTTGCATTCTCTTGTTTTAGTGTTTTGTTCCTGCTTCATTTAATCCCGCTTCCCATTTGTTGTCAGTCACTGATCACTCTGCACACCTGTTTCTAGTTTCAGTCTAATTATCTAGTGTTTATATTGCCCCCAGTTTGTTCTGTTCTTTGTCTTGTCATTTTGCTGTTACATGTGGATTATCAGTGGATTATTGCCATTGTTTTTAATAAAGTAAAACATTCTGCAAATGGATTCTCTCCTTGTTTTGCCTACCCTATGAATATATGGCTTTTTAAACTTTGAACTGTATTTGTATGAACTAATCTGAGTTTCTAAGTTGGGTAACACTTTCGTTTTGGGACCAATTCTTGCTATTAACTAGTTGCTTATTAACATGCCTATTATTAACATATTGGCTGTTTATTAGTGCTTATAAAGCACATATTCTGCATGACCATATTCTATATTCCTAATCCTACCCAACACCTAAATTTAACAATTATCTTATTAACTGTTAATAAGCAGAGTTTATTGAGGCAAAAGTCGTAGTTAATGGTTTGTTAATAGCGATAATTGGACATTTAAAATAAAGTGTGACCCTAAGTTTCTTAATCTGAGTTTAAGCACAACGGTTTTGTAGAACTGAAACTAAAACCAAGAGAAAACTAAGAATTAAATAATGCAATAGATTTACACAAATTATTATATAGTATAATACTGCAATGCAGAAATGCTACACCAAACAAGCTGTCATATTATATAAAACAATGTGTTAGGTAAATCAAATAGATCAAATAATTATTCGCCTGCATGTGCTTCTGCTAATGTGCTGTTATTACTTATGTATGCACAGTGATTGTTTAACAGTGTTTAAAGAGTTTGTTTTATTATTCATACCACAACAGTAAATGAATCTGTCTTCATAGAAATTGTATACTATATATTATCTTTAAAAAAAGACAAATACAGTTGTCTTTTCATTTTATATGGAGAGCAATATATTTATCATATCTGATAACTTGAAAAATGTTTTAATGGTGTATGTAAAAGTTAAACATTTCATTATCTATAAGCAATTCATAGATCACCATAGTTATACGAATGGACAATATCTATTAATTTATATGAAAACTGATAGTAAAAAATGGACTTAAAAGATTTATTATTCTGCGGGTATTTTCCCCAAATAAATTCATGAAACTATGCATGTTCGCTCAGAATGACATGTTCTCCAAATTTACAAAGTCTGGAATTAATGCACACATGATAAAGGCACATTAGTCATATTTGGCAACACCCATAATGGATCAAAATTATTTTGATAACTTTTTGTCAGCCTGGTCTAAAGCAGATGTGTGCAAATTTTATTGAAGATCTCACAAATGACCATGAGGAGCTTAAAAGGGTATTTTTTTTTTTCAGAACTTTCGACTGTCTGACAATCAGTATAAACACAGTAGGTTTCCAGCACTTTTTTGTGCTCCTAAATGTAATAATTCAGAACAATTGTGAACAGCTGGAGACCACTAACTATCTAGCAACATATACAACATTTTTTTAAATAATTTTACTCCATATAGACTACAGCAATTCAAATTAATAAAATGACTTTGGTCACAGACCATAATCTGCATTATATCTCCATTGTTGTTTCAGGTGTGATATATTTTAATGTTTTTTTTTTGTTTGTTTGTTTTTTATTATGAACAATTTGAATGACTCAAAATACGTATAAATTTACGTACGTAAATGTGTATTTAACTTACAGTTTTAATAATTTCATATTGCAAATATATTACTATAGTTACATTGTAGTTTTATAACATTTTTTTTTTAGCATTCTGGGTTTTTATACATCAGTATAAGACTGTTTGCACAGACATAGATCAACACCTACTTCTTCATTGCCACTTTTGCCACTCACTGGACAGAAGAACAACTACAACAACAGGATTACTAGGATAAAACGTCTCAGGTTACGTATGTAACCATGGTTCCCTGAGTAGGGAACGAGACACTGCATCCTCTATGGGGAACGCCTCGTCGTGACCTGTGTCTGAAGCATACATTGAAAAAACTCTTACCATACAGGATTCTAGAAAAGAACACAGAGTACTAGCAAGCGAACTTACCACAGTGTGGATTTTAGAAAGTGTACAAAGACTTCACGTGCACACTTACCATAACATGGATTTATTTTTAAACACACCCAGTTCTCAGTCGAGAAGGGAGCTCTACCTACAGCATATTCCAATGCTGGAACGGCTAGCAGTAGTTTACCTTATCTGAGGGAGCACAAACCCAGCTCTCAACGAGAGGGGGCTCGACCTACAGTGTGAATGTAGAATCAGAAGCGTACTGCAACTTAACGCAAGACACAGACCCACAGAGAGGCAGAGGAAGTGCCTAATTCGCTTGATGCTGCTGGTTCCAGGTGCTCTGGAAAACAGAGAACTCAACTTCTCATGTGAGAGGAGA
>NW_015670980.1:255249-260897 GCF_001515625.1 Sinocyclocheilus rhinocerous | reverse complement strand
CACCTATGTGGATTTTAGAAAGTGCGCAAAGCATAATGTGCACACTTACCAACTATTTGGGATTTTAAAAATGAGCAAAGCATAACGTGCACACTTACCACCTATGTGGATTTTTAGAAAGTGCGCAAAGCTTAACGTGTGCACTTACCATAGTATGGATTTAAGAGTTTTCCAAACATCTGCTCACAGATACCCGTAAGTACTCGGCCAAATGGGAGAGGCAAGCTCAAATACAACCCTCTAAGGTGAGGGGAGCACTGCCTGAGACAGCATTACACAAGAAGGTTCTCGCAAATGCCACCTATACTTCTCGTACCGTCTGGACATATATCGACGAGTGAAATAAACACTGCAAAGTCGAGCACCCGGTTTCTGAATCCAGCAGGTCGCCGTGATTTTGCCAATTAAGATATGTTCCTGTATCAACATCTTTTGTTTATCCTGGATCAACATTACTGTCCAAAAACATAGACCTAACCCTAACCCTACCCCTAAACCTAACCCTACCCATAATTTATCCCTAAAGTCAAAAGGAAATGATAGCTGAATAACAAGGATGTAGAAGCAATAACTTATACAACTCTGGTTGTAAGGCATTTCCTGATATTTCCTCTAAACGTATCCCTCAATTTTGATTGGTTGCTTAGCATGTTGGATGTTGATCCAGGAACATTTTGCACTTGGTGAAATCACGTTCACCAGGTCCACTCCTCCCTATGCTCTGGACATCCTGGTACTCCAGAGTCCTTCAAATTACCTCCGCCTGGCCTTCATCACCATTACTGCTACCTCAGTGCCCTTGGTTTCATATTGCTCTGGACTTTGTCACTGACTTACCACCTTTTCAATGTAACACCATAATTGTCACAGTTGTAGAATGTTTCTCTAAAATATGCAGTCTCATTCCCTACCCAAGTACCTGCCTACTTTAGAAACAGCCAAAATCCTTTTCCATTATGAATTTAAGTGATATGGACTACCAGAAGACATCAAGCCAGCCATAAAAGCACACACCTCATCTCAGCTCATTGTCCAATCTCTACAAATTCTTTGTTTCTACAAAGTAGACTACTTACACGTTCTCCAGTGATTACTCCTGCTAATTCTCCTGTGTTATTCTCGAGATATTACCCCAATGATTACTCTCCATTACCTCCACCACCATTCCTTCACCGACTGTAGTCGCCAGTCCCATGGCCAAACCAGCGCCCTACTCTGGCTCAGCTGAGGATTGCAACGGATTCCAACTCCGGTGTTCATTGGCCCTGGAGATGCAGCCAATCACTTTCATCATTTCTCTGCTGTCAGGCGAGCGCTCTACTAAGTGGAAATCATCTGGTCGGGTACACTGTAAAACCAAACAATGAAATTAATTAAATGAATGAGTTAACTTCACTCAAATAATAATGAATGTTCATTGGACTTAATTGAAATAAGTTCTGTAAATTTAAAATGTTGTTGTAGTAAGGTGAACTTAAGATGATTGCGTTTTCTAGTTCCCAGCATGCTTTGCATCAGACAATAAGGAAAATAAATGTAGAAATGTGTTATTTTGTGTATTTTTACACAAGATTAACATAGAGAGACATAAGTTAGTACTTAAATGTTGTGTTATGTTAGGATTTACATAGGTTTCTGTTATGTTGGTTTTGTAGTGTTACCGTTGTGGTGAAGAGTAGAGCCTGTGGTTAGGTTGAGGATGGACAGGAAAACTTAAAGACTATTTATACTGCATGTTGTTTGACTATTTACATGCAAGTATTGTGAGTCTTTAAGATAACTACATTAGTATGTGCTAGTGTGCTGTTACTAACTAGCACTTAACTATAAAGATCTGAATGAATGTGCTGTTAATGGAAGCAAGTTGTATATAATTATCATTGTGATGAGTGGCTTGGCTCCCATGGCTCTCAGCCCCGCCCCACTTGTCATAGAAATGTTAAGCTCTACTAACTTAAAAAAAAATTGAGTTTGTGTACTCAAATATTTTGAGGCAATAAGTTTCCTCAAATGTTTTGAGTATTCTTAACTTATCAGGTTTTACAGTGTACTTTAACTCAGTTTCTAGATAACTTTGTCCACCATTTCCATGAAGTCTTTGGAAAGCCTGTGGGAGACACTTCAGTTGGTGAGCAACTTTACCATCTTTATCAAGGAAAAATGTCTATTAATGATTATGCTCGCAAGTTCTCCTCACCACCTATCGGCAGTCATAAAATGATTCCACTGGTCCTGAACACTTCATGCAGTTATCCATCAGAGTGGCCAATCGCAGTCGTGTCTCGAAGAACTCACTCACTACTGTTGTAATGCTTACTGCCTCTAATGTCATTTTTCCAGTTAATGCCCTCCTCAACTGTGTGTAAGCCAGGAATTTTATCTCCAGAATCTCTGCTGCCAGCTCAACCTCCCGAAGATCACAGCCAAAACCTCCTACAAGGTCCAATCGGTAACTGGAAAACCCTTATACAAGAAACATGTACTCTACAGTGTCTGTCCCATTCAGCTGTGTGTTGGTCAACTGCACAACGGATTTCTCAGTCTTCTAGTTCTAGAGAATTTCATCACTGATGTGATATTAGGGCACCCATGGCTTGTGCAGCATGATCCCATTATCTCATGAAGGACTGGCAAATTGTGAGTGGGGCAGTAAATGTTTCCCAGACTGCTTTCCTCAAATTCCCTGTATTGTTTCTCATCAGACCAAGATACTTCCCGTGAACTCCACATCCCTCGAGAGTCCCATTGAGAAGCAGTCCATTGACATCCCAGCCTGTTACTCCATCTTCAGCGATGTATTTTGCCCCAAGAAAGCCTCTTAGCTGCCTCCACATCAACCATGGGACTGTGCCATCGATCTGCATCTGCCCTTCTACTTCCCCTGCTGCTTTGAGTTTTTTCTTTGTGGCCAAGAAGGATGGAGGCTTGTGGCCTTGTATTGACTACCGTGCTCTAAGCAAGATTACAGTGAAGTTTCACTACGCACTTCCCCTCATCCCAGCGGCACTCAAACATCTCTGTGGAGCCTCAGTGTTCACCAATTTGGACCTCCGTAGTGCCTACAACCTTATCCGGATACGTAAGGGGGATGAGTGAAAGACTTTTGCAACTCATACTGACCACTATGAGTACTTGATGATGCTATATGGATTGATAAACACCTCCTTCGTATTCCAGGACTTCATGCATGAGGTGCTCCGGGACTTCCTCTATTGATTTGTGCTCATCTATATTGATTACATCTTTGTATATTCCCGGAGCATGGTCGAACATCTGCAGCATGTTGCGGAGGTCCTGAAATGCCTGAGAGAATTCCACCTCTTCCTCAAAGCAGAAAAGTGCTCTTTCCACCAGTCCTCAGTGCAGTTTCTTGGTTACAGCATCAGCAGCCGGGGCATCCAGATAGACGAGAGGAAAGTGGAGGCCATAAGAAACTGGCCAACTCTGACTACCATCAAGGAACTCAAGTGCTTATTAGGCTTTGCAAACTTGTACAGACGGTTCTTTCAGAACTACAGCACTATCACTAGTCCACTCACCAGCCTGCTGAAAAACAAGCCCAAGTCTCTGTCCTGGTCACCATCTGCCACCGAAGCTTTCCAATGACTCAAAGAGGCTTTTACCAGCGCACTGCTCCTAATCCACCCAGATCCTAATAAGCCATTCATCATCAAAGTGGATGCTTCCACTACTTGTGTAGGAGCTGTGGTGACTCAGCAGCAGAGGACTCCAGCCAGACTCCATCCATGTGCTCAGCCCGGCAGAAAAAAAATATGATATTGGCAACAGAGAGCTTCTTGCAATCAAACTTGCCCAGGAAGAATGGAGACATTGGTGGGAGGGTGCACAACATCCCTTCACTGTGTTGACTGATCACAAGGATCTTTATATGGTCACATTTTATTTTAAGGTTAAATTCTCAACATTAATATGTCTTCATAAGCACTAATGAACAGCCAATATCTTAATAATAGTTATGCTAATAAACAACTAGTTAATAGTGAGAATTGGTCCCTATGCTAAAGTGTTACCATTTACTTATATTTATTTAAGAGATGCTAAAAGACTTAACCCTAGCCTGGCTCTGTGGGCTCTGTTTCTCACCAGGTTTAATTTCTTATCGCCAATATACCAGGAACATTACGGCTGACGCTATTTTCCGTCTGCATGCTCCTGAAGAGGTCTGCAAAGAACCTAACCCCATTCTACCCAACAACCTGAGTGTGAGTCCCATCCAATGGTCTCCTGAGTCAACTACCGCTTCCAATGCCTAAACTGCCACTCGGCAAGGCTGCCCACCTGAGCTTTAGTATGTTCCTAGAGCACAATGCACACTCATCTCTGGGCACTGGCCACCCAGGGGCCAATAGCACCCTATCGCTGCTGAAAGACTACTTCTGGTGGCCTAGTATGGCCAGAGATGTGAAAAGGTTTGTTCAGTGTTGCCCTGACTGCACCATCTCCAAAAGCCCCTGCCATCCATCGACTGGCAAACTCCAGTCGCTGCCCGTTCCCAACCGCCCATGGTCACACCTGCTGTAGGAGTGGATTTCATCACAGATCTGCTCCCCTCTGATGGTAACACATGCATTCAACATAGCAGAATCACAGCAGACCTTCAACAATCTGAAGCTCCATCCTACCAACCTGGTCAGAAGGTCTGGCCATCGACCCGGGACATCAGGCTGCAACTGCCTTGCAAGACGTTCAGTCCCAGATATATTAGCCCCTTCACCATCATCAGACAGATCAACCCTGTCACGTATCAGCTCCAGCTCCCCTCACACTACAGGATTCAGTCTTCAGGATTCAGAAATATCCACATTACCAAGTTAAACTCTTCTCAAGAAGGATCAATGAACTGCCTGCTTACCTGACATTCCTGATCGGCTCAGTTGCGGTCAATGAAACTCATTATTGTTAATATCTGTATCTGAGTCTGCTTCCATAACAACTATATCAATCAAGTCACCTTTATTTATATAGTGCTTTATATAATAAAAATTGTGTCAAAGCAGCTTTACAGTGTTAAACAGGAAAATAGTATGTCAATAATGCAAGATGACAATAGCAAACAGTCAATGTTTCAGTTAAAGTCAGTTCACTGTTGATTCAGTGATGTCATTGTCCAGCTCAGTTAAGTTCTCTACAAATAGTGTCTGTGCAATCAAGCCAACAATATTGCCAGAAATTAAGTGTCTCCAACTAAGGTGACAGTGGCAACCAAATTTCCATCAGTGATGGAGAAAAAACTTTGAGAGAAGCCAGACTCAGTTGGGGGCCAGTTTTCCTCTGGCGAGATGAAACCATCATGGTGTGGTTTAATTCCAGGAAGAAACACAAGTCAGATTGAGCAGAGGACTCATCTGGTTCTTGTAGCCTTTGCTGAGGAATTGTGCCGATGGCCGGCAAGGTCTTTAAAGGGGATCTGTCTGTAGGGCTCATCTACATGAAACTGGAGTTTGTTTATTAAGCACACAATGCAACTGTCACAAAGACTTGCCTACGGGGAGGTGATGAGGGGTCTTGGACATGGCGCAGACTGAGCAACCGCGGACGTACCCGATGATATCCTGGGTCATACTGGGTCACCAGTACCGAGCTTGGAGGAGCGAGAGGGTCCGTTGGCTGCCTGGGTGTCCAGAGCC
>NW_015670980.1:252913-253292 GCF_001515625.1 Sinocyclocheilus rhinocerous | reverse complement strand
ATACGTTTTCCCTTCTGGGCCTCCCGGCGGAGCAGGTTCGGTAAGAGTGGCGGCTCGAATGTCCTCGTCGATGTTCCATTGAATGGGGCTTACAATCAGGGCTGGAGGGAGAATGGGCTCAGGATCGGAAGGTGTGTCTGGGGAGTACATGCGTGAGAGGGCGTCGGCTTTATTGTTACGATTCCCGGGACAATAGGTGATGATGAACTGAAATCTGGTGAAGAACAATGCCCAGTGGGCTTGGTGAGGGTTAAGTCTCTTGGCTTCTCTGAGGTATTGAAGATTCTTGTGGTCGGTAATTACTGTGAACGGATGGTTTGCTCCCTCCAGCCAGTGCCGCCACTCCTCCAGGGCGAGTTTGATAGCCAACAACTCCCGG
>NW_015670980.1:250667-252641 GCF_001515625.1 Sinocyclocheilus rhinocerous | reverse complement strand
ACCGTGGGGCGATGGAATTCGCATTTCTCCAGCTTCAAGAAGAGATGGTGTAAACGGAGCTTCTGTAGGACCTGCTGAACGTGTTGGCGATGTTCGGCCACGTTCCGGGAGTAAATGAGTATATCGTCAATATAGACTATCACAGAGCGGTGGAGGAACTCCCGGAACACCTCGTTCATGAACCCCTGGAAGACCGACGGGGCGTTGGCTAGCCCATACGGCATGACAAGGTACTCATAGTGGCCAGATGGTGTAATGAATGCCGTCTTCCACTCGTCGCCCTCCCGGATTCGAATGAGGTTGTAAGCGCTTCGCAGGTCCAGCTTGGAGAAGATGCAGGCCCCACGGAGTTCCTCGAGGGCGGCCGGGACCAGGGGAAGTGGATAGGGCAGTTTCACCGTATGGGCGTTCAGAGTCCGACAGTCGATACAAGGCCGCAAGCTCCCGTCCTTCTTGCTCACGAAGAAGAAACTAGACGCAGCTGGAGACGTGGAAGGTCGGATGAATCCTTGGTTAAGAACCTCCTTGATGTATTCCTCCTTCGCCTTGCGCTCCGGGATGGACAACGGGTATGCTCTACCCTTGGGAATCGATGGCGCAATCCCATGGCCGATGAGGGGTAACTGAGTGGCTGCCTGCTTACTGAAGACATCCTGGAACGCCAAGTAATCAGATGGGACCGTGACCTTCTCCCGAGGTTCGGGGCTTTCGATGAGGGTAGATGCAACTTGAGCGGAGTGACATAGGAGTGAACGGTAGACCGGACAGTGAGTGACTGTGATGTGTGTGTATTTGTAGTGTGGCTTGATTGGTGACAGCAGGTGCGGGTGATCAGAACTCAGGTGACTGTGATCGGGTGATTATCCTGGATGGTGACTGAAGTGACTGAGATGAATCCCTGACAGCAACCACCCAAAAAAGCAATAATAATAATAATACAATAATCTAACCTTGAGGTCATGAATGCATGAATTAATGTTTCTGCATTTGACATTGAGAGCATAGGTCATAATTTAGATATATTTTCAAGATGGAAATTTTTTTGTTAGACAGTGTTCTAGATTATTACACGCAGAGGTTTTTGGTCCGATAATTATTATTATTATTATTTTTATTTTATTTTTATTTTTTTTTTATTTATTTATTATTTTTTTTTCAGAATTTAGCAGTATGAAATTACTAGTCATCCAGATTTTTATATCATCTATGCATTCTGTTAGTTTTGCGAATTGATATGTTTCATCGGGCCATGAAGAAATAAAGAGCTGAGTATCATCAGCATAACGGTGAAAGCTAACACCATGTTTCCTGATGATATCACCCAAGGGTAACATGTAAAGTGTGAAGAGCAATGGTCCTAGTACTGAGCCTTGTGGTATTCCATACTGCACTTGTGATTGATATGACACCTCTTCATTCACTGCTACGAACTGATGACGGTTAGATAAGTATGATTTGAACCATGCCAATGCAATTCCCCGAATGCCAAAATAATTTTCTAGTCTATCCAAAAGAATGTTGTGGTTGATAGTGTCAAATGCAGCGCTAAGATCCAGTAGCACTAATTGATAGACACAACCATGATCCGATGATAAGAGCAGGTAATTTGCAACTCTGATGACAGCAGTCTTGGTACTATGATACTGTCACACCCCTGTGGACTGTCGATTGTGGTTTCTCCTTCTGTGTCCTTATTACGTTGTTCCTGTTCTCATTATCAGTTAATCACCTCATTGTGCTCACCTGTCTGCCGAGCAAGCCGTGGACGGTATGAGCGCGGAGAGGAGCTCCGCCCCATGCATCATGGCTGAGGGTGAGCTGACTATGGCGGGACATAAGGGCCAGAAAAAGGAGGAGAGACCTCTGAATCCTCAGTTGAGCCCAGGAATGGCTCTTGATCCCCTGTCGAGCCTAGGAATGGCTCCCGATCCCCTGTCGAGCCTCGGAATGGCTCTCAATCCCCTGTCGAGCCTA
>NW_015670980.1:232167-250542 GCF_001515625.1 Sinocyclocheilus rhinocerous | reverse complement strand
GTCGGTTATTGTGAATGTTACCCTGAATGTTGATGTCTACCCTGTCTGGATTTCCTGTTGTCAAGTCATTAAATATCCTTTTATTCGTCATCTTCGTCTTCCTGCCTGATCTCTGGAACACCCTGCCCGTGACAGATACGGTCTCAATCTTGACTGGAATCATTTTGCTCCAAGAAGGAACATAATTGAGGATGCTGTTTTTTTTAGTATTTTTGACTGAAAAGGAAGATTTGACATCAGTCTGTAATTAACTAATTCTCTAGGATCAAGCTGTATGTTTTTTTTTTGTTTGTTTGTTTTTTATCAGAGGCTTAATAACAGTTTGAAGGTTTTTGGGACATATCCTAATGACAGTGATGAAATAATAATATTCAGAAGATCTACAGTATGACTTCTGGAAGCACCTCTTTTAGTAGCGGAGATGGTATTGGGTCTAACATACATGTTGTTGATTTAGATGATTTAACAAGTTTATACAATTCTTGGTCTCCTATAGCAGAGAATGAGTGGAATTATTCCTCAGTTGATCTATACTGCACTATCTGATGCAATACTCTAGCTGGCGGCTGCACGGTTATAATTTCGTCTCTAATAGTATCGAAGTAAAGAAGTTCATAAAGTCATTACAGCTGTGCTGTTGGGAAATGTATGTGCCTGTTGATGCTTTATTTTTTCAGTAATTTAGACACTGTATTGAATAAATACCTGGGGTTGTGTTTGTTTTCTACTAAAAGAGATGAAAAGTAAGCAGATCTAGCAGTTTTAAGGCTTTTCTGTAGGAGGGAGTACTTTCCCTTCATGCAATATGAAATGCCTCTAATTTTGTTTTCTTCCAGCTGCGCTCCATTTTCCGGATTGCTCTCTTTAGGGCGTGAGTGTGCTCGTTATACCATGGTGTCATACTGTTTTCCTTAATCTTCTTTAAGCGTAAAGGAGCTGGGCTATTGGATATGCTGAGGAATTAAGACAAATCTGACAATTAGTAGGTCCTAAAACGTGTTGTCTAACCCCAATAGAGTTTAGAATGTCTATAAATGCTGATTCCAATGCATCTTTTTCATTATCTACATGGATAAATCACCAACAATTAAGACTTTATCTGCAGCCAGCGCTAACGCAGACATAAAATCAGCTAATTTTTTGATAAAGTCTGTATGGTGCCCTGGTGTCCTGTATACAGTAGTCAGTATGAATGTCAATGTCAGGGATCTATCAATAATCACATGTGAATCCCTCACCGCTGACAGGGAAGGCTACACTAAACATGTGGCAAGCAGTGCAAATGACAATAGCAGGGGAAGAATTCATCATGTTTGTTGAATGATTTCAACGTACCACAGTTGTTTGATGAATAGTAGTTTGAAAAACTGAGCAAGAGAGAAAAGAAATGGTAGACGCGGATGACATGCTAACAGGCTAATGGAATGCTAATGCGCTGCACTAGCAGTTTAGATTAAAAAGTGAATGATATCAAATTAGTTTGATAGATAATATCAGAACTATGGTGAGAATTAAGTTACATTTTAATAGTTTTAACAACAGAGTAACATTTTCATTGTAGTAAGTAGTAAGATAAATTCCAACAGAATCCAACATTCCAACAGAAAAACAAAGCTACACGGAGCTACAATTGTAAAGCACTGCATAAATAAATAAAATTATGTAAAAGTATGTTCCAGGTTAAAAACTCAGTTAGATGTCAATTATAAAATAACAACCCCTTAAATTTCCTTTTGAAACTGCATCATCAATTTTTATGTATTTATTTATCTATCTATCTATCTATCTATCTATCTATTTATTTATCTTTTTATTTTTACAAATTGAGTGGTCAAAATTAAATTTAATGGTATCCCCATAGATGAACCTCGAATCCCAGTGGATCTGAAAATGAATACATTCCATTTATGAAATAAACAAATTAGCAATTTAAAAAATGATAAGCATGAAATAATTTTTTTAGAAATACAGTATTCTCCAGTGTCAGTGATGAATGCAGCAAGACCAAAAGCCCTCAGGTGGTTCTACTACAGCCCTGCCTGTGCAGAAGTTACAACACTTCATTTTATTAGGAGCAGGCCCCTCTGTTAGTGCAGTCCTGCATAAATAGTTATGGTAAATACACTATATCATTTCTCTTCACAGTTGAATAGCATTATGATTTCTATGCAGAGCCAGGTGAAGCAGGGTCAGCAGAGGAAATTAAGAGGCACTTGCAGCAGCTGCCGTCTCTCCTCTCTTTAACCATGCTTGACTGCTTCGACCATCAAAAGCCGCTTGTACTTGCGTCATAAAAAAAAGAAAAACATTGGCCGTGTGTTTAAAATGGTATTAAAATGCTGTTGACCCTTAAAATTAGAAAGTGAAACGTGCAACTCCTTGCATGCCAATTACTTCCTGTCTATCTAAAGTGCAGAGGGGAAAATAGAGATGTATATGGTTGAGAGGTGTTCAGAATTTATTGACATGCAGCAGAAATGTGCAATCACTCATATATGACATCACCACACACCTTAACAGTGGGTTCAGACACTTTAAAAGATGTGATTTGGTAATATTTTGCTTATTTTTGTTGATAAATATTTGATTAATATGATTTTCACTTGTGTTCTGCACCCTTGACCCCAGCCTATTCCACAGTTTAATTAGCAACTTCTGTTAATTCTGTTGGATAACTGAATTTGTGCTACAAACAAACAAACAAAAAGCATGAACAATCATTATAAAAGAGTTTGCAAAATGCTTTTTAAAATAGCTTTAGATGGAGTATGCCATTTGAGTACTTTTTTTTTACCCAAACAATACCTGCATTTATGAATCTCTTGGCTCATAATTAGTTTCAAACAAGCATTCATGTTTGCTTTGATCTGTGAGAGCAGGGTCAAATACATATAAATGTCATCTCATGTCTCCAGCTGATCATCTTATATCAATAGCTCACATTATGTATATAAAGAGATAAACTGACGTGAGGCCTCTACTTCTGATCTATTTGAAGAGGTTGTTTGTGTAAATTAGTTGGTTTTCATTATGAGTTTTTATGTTAAATGGGACATTCACAGAAGCAAATTCACAAAACCGTTAATAATACATGCGCTAAAACAAAAATAAATTGATAGAATCGGTTCATTCAATTTCCTTGTTTAGCCTAAATTAAGCCTAGTTTGAATAGATATATTCAGAAATTTCATTTTCACTCACTTTTAACACTGACATTTATGTTGCCAGGTTCCCCCCACTACTCACCCCCATCTTTCCCACATACCCCCCAGTGATTTCTGGTAGGAGCACTACCACAAAGAGCCTATCACAGGACACAGAGGATATGTTCACTCAATCCCACCACACGCCCGCTGTTCACTCCCAGTGCGACTCTTGCAGCATCCCATAGTCTTCTCTGCTGTACCCACAGCTGGTGGCTGCCCTATGGGAAGGCTGGATTATTGCTGGGTTAATTTCCTGATGAATGTCCCACCTCTGTATTCAGTTTTCCCCAAATGACCAATTAAAGTACAGCAACTGGCACAGCGTTTCTCGGCAGCAGGTTGCCGGGGGCAGCGAGGCTGGAGGCAGTGTCAGAAGGTGTGTGCTTCACGTTCAGACACTGAGCAGTGTGTGTGTGTGTGTGTGTGTGTGTTTGTATGTGTGAAGAGAGGGGTGTCAAAGCTTAAAAGAAATAATTATAATATCCATTAAAAAAAAAAAAAGTCCCAAGACTTAAACTAGCTTTTCTGTCTGTATAAGTTTGGGTTATGTGCATAAATTCATTGAGGGTTTAGGCTAATAATAGATAGTGCTTGCATTTTGTTCAAAATCCCCCTCAGCATTTTGGATATGCTTCAATACTAACACTTCCCATTTATGTGTCTCAGTGAAAAGTCAGCACGAATCCTGGCAAATATAAGAAATTCATGCATTTTCTGAATAATTAATGAATAGTATCATGAGCTTGTTGTGAAAAGCGAGTGAAAAGGTTTCTGCGATGTGACCTATAGTAGTTAACATCAACCACATACAATGCTTTCTAACAGTTTTTTTTTTTTTTTTTTTGCTTATCAAGTGTTGAGTGTTGGTTCATTGCACATTGTGCATGAACATATATAAATGTCAAATAAAGACCATAATACTGAGAGTATAGTTCTGTAATATAGTGTTCATAGTGTCAGCATGATTGTTTTGTACACTTTTATGGACCGTAAAACTTAAGATTTAAAAAAAAATAGGTGGTATGGCTGTACTTTATCTCTTGCTGTAAACTATACTGTCACTACTTCTGTTACATTATGATTTTAAGAATGTATAATGGCTGTTGAAATCTATACCATGTTGACTTTAGGATCTGTGAAACTTATAGGGGAAGCTTATAAGAGGAAGAAAAACATGAAAAGTAACTATTCGCAATTACAGCCCGAGATGGTGTAACATTTTACTGTGCTTCTTCACTCTGTTAACGATTTACAAAGAAAATGTTAACTGTAACTGAGTTACCATCTCAAACAGAAAGAAAGGATATTCAAGGACCATTATCAAATGAATGTGATGATGCTTTCACATATACAGAGATCACATCGGACACACATCCCATGACCTATGACAGATGGAGGTTTTGCAGTAGACTCTAAAACCAGAATCTCATCATGTTTCCATGATACAAAGCTTTTGAGTTTAACTCTCTGCAGTCAGAAACAAACCGATAGAAAGACAGGGAGGGAGAGAAAGACATAGTGGTATGACCATATAGTCTTCCAGATCTGAGGTACGATTACAAACAAAGGACGGTGTTGTGCAATATCCGACCCTTGCTCTCCTGGAGTAGTCCGAACAGAATCAAAGCAAACAAAGACTTGCTCCTGTCTGCACCTCCAAAGAGGAAGAGCCACCACACACACGACCTGCTTGCTTTCATATCCACCCTCATAAAGATCTCTCAAATGAAAAACGGGAGGTAACATGGAGGGGATGTACGGGACACGCTGAGCCTTTATAGTGGGGTCGCAGTTAGGATCACCATGATAAGGTCACTCTAGAATCCAAATTTACACCCTATAATTGGCTAGCTGGCGCGCCTGATTGCATTCTAGAGCTGAGTGATGCTTTAACGGCCTCTGGCCGGAGGAAAACTCAGCCGATCAAAGAAATAAGAATATAGACGTCATAGTGATAAGGAATTTTGCTTAGAAAAAAAAGTACTTGGAGGTTTTCTGCATCTACAATTTTAATTAAAAATGTTGAGTGTTAATTAACTGCAATACAATGTCAATGACAGACTGCAACACAAAAGAGCGACAAAGTAATACAAGATGAGAAAGAAAAACAGAGAGAAAGAAAGTGAAAAAGAGAGCATTAACTGGAGTAATTTGATCAATTGGGCATGAAGAGAGGAGGTTTATTTGGTGCAGGGAGCAGCTTCCATTTAAAGTGTGAGTTGAGTTAAGTGGAGTTTGATTGCGCTGTTGGATTGTCAGGGGCAGCACCGGATGGCTCCTCAATCCTCTAAGTAGAATCGTATTCTTCTAATTAGAGGTCCATAGCTTTGCTTAGGAATTTTAGCCGCATGTGAGGATTGCGCGTAATGCGTGTCATAAATAGTGTTTATGGCTAACATGGTTGTCACCATCAAACCATTAAAACTAATGAATGAGGATCCAGACAATTCACCTGAGTGCATTAGGCCTCATCTCTGTGAGAATCCATTATCCTAAAGAGGGTTTGGGGTGCGCCGGTGAAATAGGGTCTCAAAAGTGGCGCCAATTTGAACCACATATGTTCACTCTGCGGCCATCTTGGTAATTCTTGTCTGCTTTAATGAGGAAAGACAAAAAGCTGCAAAACTGCTCTCTGTATAAATCCTCTTCCAAGCTTCATCCCTCAGACTCTCCCATTGTTTTTTTTCCCAGGAGACAGTCTGTGGTCTCTCCGGGCTGTTGGTCTTGGGGGCCTGGGAGCATGTGAAGAATGAGCACTGTCTGTCGCCCACACATTCGTCCATGCTGTGAGACTGTCTGAGAGGATGTAGACATATTCCAAGCACTGATCCATAGTGCAGAATAAACAGCAGCTGATCTGCAACGCTCCCCGCTTCCTGCAGAAGAGATTGACTGGTAGACTGTGACCCCTGCAGACTCGCAGGGTAACCCACTGTGAAGGTGGTTTACCCTCAACGCTCAGCTCTTCTGACAGCACTGATATTTGGTGACAGAGTGTTTGGACTGTATCAGGAACACTCATATTACAAGTCATGGATGAAAGGCAGAATAGAGATATTTATATAAAGCACTGAAACAACATCAGCATGCTGAACTTCAACAGTATTTAATTTTTCATTGCTGTCAGGATTCAAAGTAAAATCATAATAGAGATTATACAGCGAACAGAATTTAACTGAATTTGAACCGAGTATCATAAATTCTGTTAAAGTTCTAGCAACCCCTCTTGTGTCTGGCTAAAGCAGCAGTAATGGAGAGTTTCTCCATGCAGACACTGCAGCGGGGACACTGTAAAAAAAACGGCAGAGGCAGGCAGGGATGTAATTAAGGCGGCTGACACTTTTATTCTGGGTAATAGGAGGCGAGGGCCCAGTCTATTCCCTAACACACTCCCCACACGCCACAGAGCGCATTTTAATACCCGCACATACAAGCACCTAAATGCCACTCTTATGGCCCTCATGGAGAGGTAATATTGATGTGTAAATAGGATAAATACCAACATCCAAGGGTTTAAGGGATGTAGTAAATAAACATCAACTAATACACAACAGGCATAAACACTGCAACCGTCTACTTCAGATAGGGAGAAGGCTAGAGAGATGCTAAGGAAGAAATCATGCCTGCATCTGAGGTACACAATAATGCACTACAGAAAAGGTTTAAACCTTCCTAATATGTGCCGCCACATGCACACATGCAGAGAAATACCATCATGAAAACATGCTCTAAAGCACACATTACAGTGTTCTTAGATGGAGAACTAATTGTGTAGCCTTTCCTTGAGGTCAAATTGACCCGTCCTTCATTAAAAAATAAATAAATAAAGAGAATAGAAAATTACATATTTTTATAAACAAAGCTATTACACAAGTTGTGGGTCAATTTGACCTTATAATGTAAAGAAAAGAAGGGAAACAAGAAATCTGATAAAAGCTACAGTAGAATAGTTCAAAACATGACAATTTTAAAATACTGGTTACACCATACCTATTTGGCCTTGGAAATGCTAAAGTGCATCTTCAGTGTTGACACCATTCAAGGGTCAAAAGGTAAACGATTATTTGCTTAGAATTGTTGCAGAGCAGAAATTATACTATGCTTTTAAAGACTGATTTTAAAATTGCTTTGAAATATTAATAAAAGCAATAGGTTTCTCAAGGCTGAGCGTTACACTCACTTTATGATAATGATAAACCATATAATATTGTTTCTTAAATGTAAGCTATTTGCAGTTGGCAAAAGCAACTTGGCACCTTAATATTGATCGATGTACAGTTGTGCGTTTATTTATTTTGCAATGGCTTTAAATGCAGTTAATTGAATTAGAGCAAGAAATATCAATTTTAAAAACCATTTTACATCAGTGGAAAATAGAATAGTAGAATTAAACTCACCTCAGAACATCTGCTGTCTTTGCATAAAGAACAATGTTGCATCAGATGAACCGGACTGGATCTTGACATATAATGCGGATGTTAATGATGAAGAACACAGACATCAGGCCATCCTGCCACCAACTAGCTCTACCAATTTTATCTGCAATAAATAATCCACCATCATTGAGCTCTGGCACGCCATAATGGCAAGTGAAATATGCTGGTATGATAGAACCAATAAATCCAGATTTTCCTATGGTTCCCTCAGGCTAGAACAATATGTAACTATAGCAGTCTGTGTCAGGTGGGGCTATCACTGAACTATCATAAAATCTAAATGGGTGCTAATTAGCAGCGCCTTCCCCTTCCGACTCAGTATTTCTATTGACATTTTAGTGAGCTTCTACTGCCTTCCTTCACTTGAACACCATAACTCACAGGAACAAGAGAAGGAATACAAGGAGAGATTTCTACTTCTACAGCACAATAATGAAACCTGCTATATTTGCTTAATATGTAAATTGGCTTGTCAAACAGCATGTTTGGTCTAGACAAAGTTTATACTTGCACCTGCATATTCACAAAGGAACATTTTATAGCTTCAAGGTTGTTCTTAAATGGTTCAGCAGACTATGTTCTTAGTTATGTTTCATTGAAGTATCAACTTTGTCTCAAGTCAAGTCACCTATATTTATATAGTGCTTTATACAATACTGACTGAGTCAAAGCAGCTTTACATTGTTAACAGGAAAACAGTTTGTCAATAAATCTCAGACAATTATCCTAAAAACAGAGAAATAAAAATAAAAACAAATGAGTCAATTGTTAACACAAAGTAAGAGTACTGATCTATAAAATCAATCAGCGGTGGGTAGCCTCCTTCATTTGAGTGAATGACTGCAGGGATTTGCTTATCAATATGCATTAAAAATTCCTTGTCATTTAAGGTGTAACATAGTGTACTAAAAAATTATAATAAAATGTTGAAAATATGTATTCTGCATAATAAAATGTTAAAAATAGCAATGGCAATCCTAACAATACGTACATTACTTGACTTGATTTTGATGTTGGCTTGGTGTGTCACATCCTTTAGAATTAGTTACATACAGAGGCTTGGGCGCATCAGTAAGTGAGTCAGTTCAACTACATCCATTCAACTATTACATTCAAAAACATAATCAGGATTCATTCAGGAGCAAAACAAGGTGCCCAGATTATTTCAATTTTGAACACCACTTTAAAAAGCTCAGCTGATGGTGAGGTAACACTGATGCTGATGCACTACATAGAGACCAATGCATCTGTCAAACCCCTTAAAGGTGCACAGCACATAAGACCAAAACAAACATGGTGTGCTCCAGCCACACTTCTGGCCTCCGTTCGTCCACACCAACCTTCATGCAACACATCAAGAAAATGTTATACATGACGAAAATGAAATACCTTTTGCTTGTGACAAGCTGAGTATAAATCCATTGAGAACAGTACAATCAAGCTTAAAGAGAGTCTCAAAGGGCAGTCACACTTTGAGCACATGAAAAACACCAAACACCAATGTCTTGTACATCTGGGTACAGTCATTTTAGACATTTCCAAAAATGTTGCAACAGAGATGGAAATAACATTTTTAAATATATGAATTATGTTTCCATCTTTGTTGCTACAGTTTTGGATTTGCATTTTCCTGTTCTAAAGAAGGGGGTGTCCCAATACTTTTGTATTTTAATTGATTTTTCTGTACATTTCTGCCATATATACATTAACTGACAGTCACCACTGATAAGCTACTACTAAATATATTGTAGAAACTTAATTTTCTGTAAAGTTGCTTTGCAACGATTTGTATCGTGAAAAGCGCTATACAAATAAACCTGAATTGAATTGAATAGATTTTTGTCCATATAGTGTATATATGGACAAAGGTATATATAATTCAGCTAAGATGTCTATTTATAGAAGACTTATTTATCTTCTATTGGTCACGTCATAACATGATATGAATTCGTAGGTAGGTCTCTTGAAGCATCTTTGAGACGTTGCCAGAGTTCTTCTGGATTGAGTCTGTCTCAGTTTGTTCTGTTTCTTCATGTCATTCCAGACAGACTGGATGATGATCTCTGTGTGCAGCGCTGACTGTTGTCAGACTCCGTGTGCAAACAAAAATCTCACTGAATTATTACAATTAATGGCAAAATTAATGTATGTAAATGTAAACCAATATTTCCTACTGACACACTACAGCAAAAGATTTTAAAAAATACTGTCTTAAAACCATTTTTTAGCTGGTGAAAATTCTAGTGTTCTAATAATTTTGGCCACCACTGTAGGATATTTACAGGTCTACATATATTACATTTGCATACACTCTAAAAAATGCTGGGCAGCCCAGTGCTGGGTAAATATGGGACAGAACACATGCTGGTTTTTTTTGTAATAATAAACGTTTTTACCCAACATCCTGGGATGTTTTATTTAAGTCATCTATTGTTTAAAAATTACTATATATCTGGCTTAAAATGGGCTGAAAATTACAAATCACACACAGAATTACTAGAGGCAACAGCAATAATGAAATTATGAAAATTTCTTAATAAGCAGGAACGCCCATGGAGAAAAATATAAGACAAATTGAATGGATTTGAGGGAATACAGCATAGTTTACAATATTATATATATTTAAACTAATTTAACAAGCATTACAGAAATAAAAAAAATTTAACATTTAAAAGCACATTTAAAACATGTAAAAAATATATATATGCTGAACCTAGCATTTGCGTAAAAAAAAAAAAAACAGCATTTTTTAGAGTGCAGAATAGCCAGCACCTGGGTAAAAATATTAAAAACAACCCAATAAAATGACCCAACAGGCTGAACCCAGCATTTGGGTTAAAAAAATAAAATAAAAATAATAACCCAGCATTTTTTAGAGTGTATGAGTTGAGTTGCCTCTATATTTAACCTCAAATCTACAAAGAACTTAAATATTGATGAGCTTTCATTTGTGATTTTTTTTTCTTACATGTTACCTGCAGAGCTTACATGATATTAAAAAATATATATAATAATCTTCAATATTATCAAATGACATCTACTGGGGGAAATTCAATACATGCATGCACATCCTCCCAATGGACTGGGAATGTTTGTTTCATATCAGTCTGTACCTGTTCACTTTGAGAGATGCTGCACGACTTGACATTTGAAATAAGTACCATATAAAGTATATAAAGCCCTTTCCAATTTGATCGATTTTCATTGTCACAAATACACACTCTACTGATGGACCCACACAGATTAAGAAAGCAGGATAATGTAAACCTATATGCATCTCACTCACTCAAATTGTGTGTGTGTGTGTGTGTGTGTGTGTGTGTGTGTGTGTGATCTTGTTGAACATATGCTGTGAGAGCAGCTAAGCCATCTGGCTCAGAGTCAAGCATTTCCAGCAACGGCAGACTTACACTACCTGACTGAGAAGGGAGCGTTATTCCCCTGGCAAGGAGGCCACAAATGGAGAAATATTATTGAAATTATTATCTGCATGGAGACTCAGATTTGGGCTGACATTTCAGCAGCAGCGCAGGGTAATCCGAGGGGTTGTGCAGGAGGAGACAGGGCGGGGGTTTGATGCTAAGCCCAGTACTGATGATTAATGAAGCTGGAGCTACTCATAGACCCGACACACCTCCACCCAGACCCAGGGGCCAACACACATATGAGAACAGGAGAGAGAGATAGAGAGAGAGAGAGAGAGAGAGAGAGAGAGAGATGATGGGAGGGAAAAAAACAGTAAGTGGAATCCAGAGAGGGGAAATACAGCCAAAGAGAATTAATGTAGTCTTAGCCTCAAATTGCCTATCAACAGACCACAGACTATTCAGTCACTGATCATCTGATGCATATTACACGCAAAACTGGGAAGCACTTTTTCAGTCTGGCAAGCTCTAATCTGATTGGCTGGCTTTATGCAAATTCCAGGAGTAAAGTCACACAAGAGTGTGAAAACAAAATTTGTTTAAAGTTGTTCTGTTCTGATTTGTTTTGGTTTTCTCACAACTAAAAACAAAGTTGTGTTTACAAGGTGCTGGGCTGACACAATGAGCATTTATGAGGAAGACCTAACTTCTTAATTGACACAGATTTCCAGGTTATGGATCAAATCTGTGAAAGAAACTCAAATTTTCATTTGAGGCATTCAGTTGTAAGTAAACTACACTCTTAAAAATAAAGGTGCTTCATGATGCCATAGAAGAACCTTTTTGTCTAAATGGTTCCATAAAGAACCTTTAACATCTGAAGGACCTTTCTGTTTCACAAAAGGTTCTTTGTGGCGAAATAAGGTTCTTCAGATTATGAAAAGGTAAGAAAGAGATGGTTCTTTAAAGAACCTTTGACTGAATGGTTCTTTGTGGAACCAAAAATGGTTCTTCTATGGCATCGCTTGAAGAACCTTTTGAAGCACCTTTATTTTTAAGAGTGTAGCAAGTGGTTTCTAATTGAGTCAAGTCCATATTTTGTATATTGCATTCCACATACACTTTTATTTTAAAAGTTATTTTACAAACATTCATAATGTTAATGTTTACAATACCTTAATGACTTGTATTTGATAAACCAGTTAAGATTTGCTATGTAGTATTGCTTTATGTGAGTGTACTGCATGCAGGCAGGTAAAGTTGGATTTAATAATAGCTGTCAGTTAAAGTTAGCAATTAGTTTTGTGGTGATACTGGTGATATGATATTATAGGTTATTTGAAAGTCATGCTATAATACCTATACATAATGCATAATCTCTTTAGTCTCTTAGTTATCAAGCAAAATGCAACTGTGGCAAGAAATGAAAAACACCATTTGATGAGGAGAGCTGTGTCTTGTATTGTCTGTAATATTGTCCAAATGATGTCTTTATAATGTTGGGTCCGAGTACACCTTGTCAAGACTTAAAGGGGTCATTTATTCTCGCTGTAGTATTGTTGTTGCCGCCTCCATGTCGTGAAGGCGCTGTGTGTTTCGTTGTGAAAGCGAAACTACTTTGTTTGGCCTTCCAAAAGAGGATGATATGGCTTGAGCTGATCCGTGCTGGTTGCTGAGGAAATACAACAACTTCGCGCTGTGGATCGCCAGATCGGCTTTCACCGTGGACGAAGCAGAGTCCCACTGGATGCAACAAATGCCTCATTTATAATGGGTTTTCATGTTTTTGAATCATCGCTCCGGCCTGACAGGGCATCATCACAGTATGGTAGGGGCGTAACATTTCCGTCACACGCTTGAGGTATTCGGCCAATCACAACGCACTGGATAGCTGGCCAATCACAGCACACCGTGCTTTTCAGACCGATGAGCTTTGTAAAAATCGATGCGTTTCAGAAAAGCGGGGCACAGAGGAGAAACAATAATGTACAGTATGTGGAAAATAATGTGTTTTTTTAACCTAAAACCGCATAAACACATTTCATTACACCAAATAATGTTCTTTTTAGCAACATCATATGACCCCTTTAAACCAATTGCGTTTAAGTGGGAGAACATTATTAATGTCTCTAAGTGGCCATGCAACACTAGTGTTACAACCGGCTCACAATTGCAACATGAATGAGTGCCAGAAATGTAAAGAAGAAACAGAGCATCAAAGAGTAAAAGAAAGAAAGAGATGATGCTCAGATCTATAAGGGCACATTTTCACTCTCACTCATGTATTATCAGACTGATCAGTCAGAGACTTCTGCAGGACTAGGGAGAATCATGTCATTATGTTGTGGTAAACTGTGGACACAGGCTTCAAATTCTGTAACTTTACTACAGATCCCTCTCTCCCTCCACTAGAGGACAGTAAACAGAACTTGACTGGATCCGTGAAACATTAACAAGACTAATCATCTGAACTGACTACACTCTTTCCTGTGTGAGATGCATGTATATCATGTTATACAGTACAATTGATCAGTTAGCAGCAATAACGCTGATTGGCTACCTTCCTGAAATGATGATACATATGGACAAACTGTGGAAGTGAAACATTTTATAATAAAAATGGACTCCAGTGTGCTACTGTAACATCCAATATTATTTAAGGATTCCCCTTTCTCAGACCTCAGACCAGGTTAAACAGAGATAAACGTAAATAAATAAATAAACATCATCACAACTGTCAGTGAATCCCAGTCACTATTGGTGAAAAGGAATTGCTGTGTGGAAACCTGACGTACAGTATTTCCCATAGTCATCATTGACACAGATGCTTCATTTAATGTGTGAGAAATAATCACAAGAGCACAGCATCACACAGTTGTGCAATAACAGACAGGATCTTAAAATAATAAAATCATTTGTTTACACCATTGGTTATTTTTTCTTTTCTCATTCTTTTCCCCCCTTTTTTCTTTTTTTAAATTATTATTATTCTTTTCTTCTCTCCTTCTTTACTAGAGTGGCCCAAGCATGATTAATTGCAAGCTTACAGGTTTTTCAGCTTCAAGAGTAAATCAGCTGCTCTGAAGTGCTAACTTGCTAAAATCTAAACTAATTTTAGGCCAAGATATTAAAATATAATCCATCTTCTTCTTCCACGGGGAGAGCTAATTAGAAAATGTGACTGGCATAAGGGAGAGGAGGAATAGGAACTCTGGGATTAGAGATATAGAGAGAAAAGCACAGCCTCACTGTAATATCGCTGCATTTCCATGAGCATAGCGTATAAATCACAAATATTAAACAACCTGCACACAACTGCATGGGAATTTGAATAATGTGACTCTCCATAGGACTAGCCAACACAATGTATAACATGGGCTCAAGTTATCAATATACACAGCAAAGCACTGAATAACAGTACAACTCTGAAATGGTTACAAGCAAGTTGTCAGTGTCTAAAAAAAAGATTTCCCTATAATATTTAAATGAATCAAATCTCTCTCTCTCTCTCTCTCTCTCTCTCTCTCTCTCTGTGTGCGTGTGTGTGTGTGTGTGTGTGTCTATAACATTCTGTGTTTAACTGTTATCACAAGCAAGTTGTCAGTGTCTAAAAAAAAGATTTCCCTATAATATTTAAATAAATCAAATCTCTCTCTCTCTCTCTCTCTCTCTCTCTCTGTGTGTGTGTGTGTGTGTGTGTGTGTGTCTATAACATTCTGTGTTTAACTGTTATCTCACAAGTAATGACAAGTAATTATAGTTTCAAAAATGTAATTATTTTTCAGGGGGTTTTTTAACTTTTGTATTTTAAATTTCACTTAAGAGTGATTGATTGACTGGTTGATTGATTTTTATATTTCTTAAATAGTTTTGAATTCGAGTTTCCTTATCAAGGGAACGTCAGCGCTACGGGAACGCTTCCATCCAGCGTGTGCTGGTGTCTGAGCCCATGAGAAATCGTGTGAGGGAGGTCAGGTTATGAAGTCAAGACCTTAAAATTATGGCTGCATAAAATGTAATCCATAAAAGTATGTGTTATGTGTTTGGGAGTGGAGCATGCTTGGTCAGTCCTCGAGCAGGCTGATTGCCCTCATTGTGAGTGTTTCACAACGAAGAAGCTCCGTTCCCTCCTGGCTCTCTTCTGGAGTGACATCTGTACTCCATGGTTCAGGTTCTGCATCTGCTGAGGTGGACTTGGCAGAAGAGTTTGAGATGAGTATTCCCATTTCTCTTGTTCTCTCTCCTGACTCCGAGGTCCCCATTCTGCTGTTTCTTCCAATCCAAATAAGGTCCTAATACTTGCTGCATCTAGTTCCAAGGATGTGGAAATTGTCAGGATGCACCTCCTGCTTGTAGCTACGTTTTGGCCATCTCAATCCTGGTTCTAAGATCTTGTGTCATCTCTAGAGGAATCTCCTTGGAACGTTCAAAACAGGAAATACTTGCTTTCTCTGACCCGGGCCAGGATTTGCAATCCCTGGCTGGAGATGTGTAGGCTTTTGGTTTTGGCCTTTTAAAGGAGCAATATTTTAGATGTAGCCTTTATGTCTGCATTAGCAGAAATCATTTAAATTCTAGAGTCCTTTCCTCTAGACATCTCTATGATTTATTTATTTTTTTATTATTATTATTATTTTTAATTATTGTTATTTTGTTTTTTATTTATTTATTGCAGATATGGTGCAGGCAGCATGATGTAGATCAAATGCAGAAATCAGATGCACTCACTCAGTTGATCCCTATCTCATAATACTGCACAGTACTATACATAATACTTTTGGCATGTATCTTATGGAATACAGCTTTTTAAGTATTTAACATAATATAATACTTTTACATATAATAGCTTGGAACTTCAGTGACGCGACTTAGCATTTCTTTCGTTACTTGCTCTTAACTGAAAAGTAAAGTTTTTGAATTAGTAACAGAGGCATGGTAAAAAAGATTTGAATCCATGCTGAAAGCAAGTAGTTCCACACACAATTTTTATTTTTATTTTTTATTTTATTTTATTTTTTTATTTACGCATTTGAGCCATCAAATAATAATGATGATAATTATAAGCCCAATACCATGAAGTGTGACATGGCTCTATTTCAGCATGGCTGTGATTTCCTATGGCCGAATCACAACCTTGCTGATATAGAGCCATATCACACTCCTTCTTGTGTGATACTGCTCATATTACTCAAATCGCAGTTTTATCCTTTATATATATATAACAGCTCTCTGGAATATTTGATTCTATTTGGTCATTTACAAAATTCTGAGGTGTGTTTTTCCCTGATAGCAACTGTCTTCATTAGCAATGCCAAATAACATACCGCTAATGCGGGTATTTGAGGCAGGCGCTTCTTTCACAACGGTCATCACACTGCTGTGCTCTCTCTATTTTCATCCAAACGCATCTGCTATCATCTTGCACCTCAGTTATTGATTGTGTTTACTGTAAAATGAAACGTTGTCTAAGTTCAAAGCTGTTTGTTGGGAACTTCTTTTCTTCACAAAATCAATATGTTCTGTCTAATTATTTACTTTTGTGGTATGTAGATGTGTAATAAGCAGTATAATGTACTTCTAGTGGTTGTTTTTGCAGAATAAACCCCTTCAGGGTGAAACCCCTCCACTCCGCTTTGAAAAGCTACATGACATTTCTTAGTAGGGAGGTGGTAACATCACTGTTCTTGAAGCAGTTAAACTTCCAATTAATCTATCTCTCTCCCTCTCTCTCTCCCTCTCTCTCTCTCTCTCTCTCCCTCTCTCTCTAACAACTGCATTAGACTGCATTAATAACTGCATTATGAATTGCTCAAGCCTCAGTTACAAGCTCTAAAATGACATTTTGCAATTAGCAACAGATGCTTGAGATGAGATGTAATGCGAGAAAGAAAGTAAAGAAAAGAAAGTAGTCCTACACACAAGAGTGTTTTAAGGACAAAAACCTGTCAAATTATTTGAAATAAATTACCTGACCAATGTCTTAAGGTGTGGTAAACTTAGTATAAGCAGCATAATTGACTCCTGAATTATTAGAAAAAGAATGCACACCCAGAGGTGTAACGGCCACAACGTGAAGGTGTGCATTATCTTTTCTAATAATTCAACCACCCATCCTCAATTATTCCTTACACAAACAAACTGAAAACAGAATGACATTGAAGGGCTGATAGTTTTGCTGTTTACATGTGTGTGTATTTTTTAAGTATATCCTCAGCAATGACACAATAACTAAACTACACAGGAACACCTGTTGCTGTACACATTAAGAGCCTACCTATGTGCTGCAGTAGATAGCAGAGAGGAGATGCATTTTCTATCTTTCTCATTTGCTACGGAACTTACTCTCACTCACACATCTGAGATCAGAAGTTGAGTATGTCTTAAATCTGTCTTAATTCTGTTTCTTCTGTCAGTTTTCTTCAGAATGTTTTTTTTTTTTTGACAGTTAATAAAATTGTGAAAACGTGACACCCTCACACTTTTCTGGGCTTTTTTTTTTATCTCTCGCTTACCTCTGCAAGATTCTCAGAAGGATGTAATTTAGTGGAGAGTGGCAATTTCTCTGGGATGGACACAGCTCTGTTAACCCTTCCCCTGCAGGATGCTGCTTCATAAGCCATTAAGAGACACACATTTTGGGGTAATAGTGACTGAATTGCTAGCCTGCTGTGGGTCCATTTGGCTGCTCTAAAACGCATGGCAATGCACCCTCGTGCTATGTAATTACACAGGAGGAGAGACTGAGCAGGAGAGAAGAGAAGAGAAGAGAAGAGAAGAGAGGAGAAGAGAAGAGAAGACTACTGTACTTTGGTGAGTAAGACAACTTACTATATATTGTATTATTTGTTGTTGTCTTTTACATTTGGGAGCAATTGCCTCACAAAAATAAATAATATTTGTGTTACTTTTTCATAATGTATGATTCCTGAATTTTGATCCAGGCACAATATACAATTCTGCTATTCAAGGGAAATTTTAATTTGTGTCATCAATTACTCAACTTTATTTGGTATAAAACCTGCATGACTTTCTTTCTTCAGCCAAAAATGGGTATTTCAAAGAAGGTTTCGACTTTTCTTATCCATGCAGTAATAGTCAATGAAGTCCTAAACAACCACATATTTTTGTACCATGTTTACTTTTATTGTAGAAGGAGAGGGAGGGAGAGAGAGAGAGAGAGGGAGAGGAAGAGGAAGAGGAAGAGGGAGATGAAGAGGAAGAGGGAGAGGTAGAGGGAGAGGTAGAGGGAGAGGAAGAGGGAGAGGGAGAGGGAGAGGAAGAGGAAGAGGGAGAGGGAGAGGGAGAGAGAGGGAGAGAGAGAGACAGAGAGGGAGAGAGAGAGGGAGAGAGAGGGAGAGAGAGAGACAG
>NW_015670980.1:215034-231824 GCF_001515625.1 Sinocyclocheilus rhinocerous | reverse complement strand
GAGGGAGTTTTTTTTTTTACTTTTAACACACTTTATTAAAAATCTTAAAACAAACGCTACATTACACCCCACACATACATAGCAAGAGAGAGAGATTTATATAAATTAAGAATTATGAGATGAATTAAGAGACCAGCTTCTATGAGAGGGTTTTGTACAAGTTGTAAACAGTCTAAACCAAAACGTTGCATGTCTAGATGAAGAACCACAATGTCCTCAGTTCTCTGTCAATCTGAGGGTCAAACTGAAGAAGACAGAAAGAAAGAAAAATGGACAGAGAAAGAAATAGGTTAATAGTGGAATTCAGCACAGCAACATTGCCACCTTTTGGCAGCATGCTGCACAGTTCTTTGTGAAACTTAGAAAGATTATTCTGTAACACCAAACAGCAAAATTGTTTGAGATTGTAATGGTAACCTGTGTTTTTAAGGTAGCAAGAAAAAAAAATGAATTCAATTTAAATGAAGATGTAGAAAAAGGCCTGAGTAGTATGTGTGCATTGTGTAATGTGTGTTCTCTGGAGTTTAAAAAGAGATCTCAACAATGTCCCAAATTGAGCTCAAATTTGAATGGTTTCATAAATAGTTTACACAAATTTTTTTATTATTATTATTATTATTAGTAGTAGTAGTAGTAGTAGTAGTAGCATTAGTATTAGTATTAGTATTATCATTATGTTAGGAACATTTTATGTTTCACAGAATGAACTGAAATGTATAGTTAAAAAAAAGTATATTTCATTAACTCAAATAGTGTAGACATACCAAATAACTAAAATGTGCTTTTTGCCCTGATAATATACTGACACAGGTGGTTAAGAGAAAGCTACGTGATGAATCAAATTAGCTTTTTCACAATCTGAGGTAAATACTAATATATAGACGGTGCATGGTGTCGTACACATAAAAACAAAACACCATCACGATAACAAACACAACAGTAATGCAAACAATTTAACAACATAAGATGAAACATTCAACCCTATGCACATACATAACTGATTAAAAATAAATAGAAGGAAAATTCCTGTTAACCAATTAACAGGATTTAACCATAGCATTTTTAAATAGTCTTTCACTGTTTAAATTATGATATCTTTTTACAATACTTTGCTTGTATTTCACAATGGAGGTCCGAGCCGTTCAGTTATGGATATGGTTTATTATAAGTCACATTGTACTTGCCAAATAGATTTGTCAAAGCTTTCCTTGGTACACAGAAAGTATCTATAATCAGCTGTTGTGTAGATATTCAAAAACCAAACCCACATCTCACCGTAGTAAACTGTATTAAGGAGCTGTGTAAAGCAAAAGTGACATATCAGTGAATTATCATCAAAAAAAAAAAATGTTGTGACTGTTGTTCCCAAGCTGCTGCTGCTGCTGTGTGTGTGTGTGTGTGTGTGTGAGATACATCAGGGATGAGGACAGCATCTGGACTGACACAGAGTGATAATTCATCCTTCTCTCCATCCATCTGACGTGTCACTCCACCTGATGGCTTTATTGTGTGGCCTGTCAGAGTACTTAATCTGTGTGTCACTCTCACACATACCTTCAGCAACATTAGATCTGGTGTAATGTCAGTCAGCATGGCCCAGATATGATCAGCTATTTAGCATCATTCAGTCTGTTGTTACAGCGTGGGTCTGCACGGTCCGGCCGGAGATAGCAGAACTGGTCATTTCCCAGTCCGTTTGACACACTCTGACAGATGTCACTGCACAGCAGACGGTGGACAGACACTGTGGGACAGAGACAGACATGATGTCTCACTCTGCAGGGAAGGGAGCAGGTGTTCTGTCATAATATGGGTAAAATAAACTACCATCACATCCATCTGAAAGCGATCACCCTCAATATGTTTGTGGTAACACTTGCAAATGCTGTTCATTCATTAATCGAATAACTAGGAACAAATGAGTAATGTGATACTAACATTCTAGTAACTGCTCTTAAGTAACAAGAAAGTATTTCACTATTAGGTAACCAGTAACTACTATTTTTTTCATGCCTCCCAGAGAACTACTGAGAAACTAATTTCATAATTAATGTGAAACTAACTAATGAAGGACATTTTAACCACCACTTACATATTCGATAGGTAATATGTTAATAGTCATTAATACCTATTATAAGAATGATAGTAACCTAGTAGAAATGAGTGTTAATACATTAGCTATTTCGAACAGTATTCTAATATCGGTAACCATACTAATGAGTAATTACTCATTGAACACACTAGTAATTACTCAAGTGTAACCAAATCCATCAGGAGGAATTATTAGGAAGTTTTCATTCTTTTCACTTCTGTTCCAAAAAAAATGACTAATTCCCCAGTACCTTTATCACTCAGACCTGCAAACAGTTATCAGAGCTCATTAGGACTGCAAATAAATTCACCTCAAACACTCACGCTCAAGTCAAGTCTAAGGAGCATTTTTAATATATATATATATATATATATATCATTATATGTGTGTGTGTGTGTGTGTGTGTGTGTGTGTGTGTCAAGGTATGGCCAGCTCAATCTACTATAAGATTGCTAGGGAGCTCAAAATGGTTACTATAGGGCATGGCTAAACAGTTTAAAAACTACTTGCCAGACTTAGTCAAATTATTCTACTCCCCTGTCTCTTAGTTTCTCTGACCCAAAGATTTACCTCTCATCTATTTTCAGTGGAAATCTATAGGGTGGTTTCTAGGGTGGAGTGAATGGTTTTTAGGGTGTGGCTATGAAGATCTCACACAAGTTTGTGCCAAGTCTGTGTGATTTTTTTTCCCAGAGACTTCACGAAAATCATATGTTTAAAAAAAAAAAAGTCATAAGAGCAGTGTTTTCCTCATATGATTTGACACCTCATTCGTGCATCTGTAACAAATAGTCTGGGATGAGTTAGATGCCAAAATTTGTATGGAAGAAACCAATGTTTAAATCAAAGAGCAGTATGTTGGCTTTCTCAGGCCAACATAATAAACAAGTGAGATAATAATAGTGTTGCTTTGCTTCGTAAGCACCACTAATAAGTTTAAAGAGGCTTTTCTCTGGAGCATGGGTGTAGAAAATCAAGCAAGCAGAAGTTTGAAACAATGCTTGATGTGACATACGTTCATGGCCACATGTCCATCTTTCCTTAAAAACTCAGCTGTGGTGTATTTCTCTTGGCTTGAGAAACCTAACATACTGTTATTCTATTTAAATTCCTCTGATGATACACTTCCAAATCCTTACTTTTACTGGCAATGCAGTTTTCTATATCAGTGACAGGGGCTGCTAATTAATTGTATTTAGTATAATAAATTTTCTGCTGGGACAGCTTGACATAGTGAATTAATGTCTCGCCTTAATACCTCTGCCTCTCCATTACCGTCTACAACCAGAGCCACCCAGTGCTTTGCTAAATGGAGTTGGATGAGTTTCTTATGAATGGATATTGCATTACTTTCTTGCTCAGAGGGGCAACATGCATAAATCTTGCATGAAAATAGGGGCCTTATGGGTCTGATAACTAGCAGTCTCTACTCCTGTTAACTCTTCTAATATAAATAGTTCTGTCTCTCATGTCGTTCCAAAAGAAGATATTTCGAGAAAAGTCTCAGTGGTTTTTTTTTGTTTGTTTGTTTTTTTGTGTGTGTTTGTTTGTTTTTTGTTTGTTTGCTTTTTGTTGTTGTTGTTTTTTTTTCATGCAATGAAAATCAATGGTCACCAAAACTGTTTGGTTACCAGCATTCATCAAAATACTTATTTTGTGTTCCACAGGAAAAAAATAAAAAAAATCATAAAGGTATGAAGACATGTAGACATGACTGAATGATGAGAGATATTGTATTTATTTATTTATTCGTTCGTTCGTTTGATTGCTTGTTTGTTTATTTTGTGTGTGTGAATTATCATTCGAGTAAAGAATTGAGTAAATGAAGATAAATTAAGTTCTAAATTGGAAAAGTCCATGCTACACAAGAATATAAAAAATATATATACTAAAAATCCCAGTAGCAACAATTGAGCAATTGGTTTCCAAACCATAAAATTAACTAATACCCCTGTAAAATGCTGCCATACATCACAATCATTAGCAATGTAGTGATTTTGCTTTCACCAACCCAGGGAGGCAAAATAGTGTTAAAGGGGTCATATGATGCGATTTCAAGTTTTCCTTTCTCTTTGTAGTGTTACAAGCTCTTGGTGCATAAAGAAGATCTGTAAAGTTGCAAAGACTAAAGTCTCAAATCCAAAGAGATATTCTTTATAAAAGTTAAGCCTCATTCAAACACGCCCCCACATCTCTACGTCACGATGTGGAAATATTTGCGTAATGCTGCCCAAATGTTCATGCAAAGAAAGAAGGTGTGGTTTCAGGAACAGCAGTAGTGTTGATGCAGTCATGTCAGGGAGACGCTGTGTATTTCAGTGCGAAAGCAAAAGCACTGTATTGGGCCTTCCGGAAGTAGATGCAATTAGGAATCATTGGTTAAGATTTATTTACAACAGAACAGCACAACCCAGATGTTCGAATTTGTGCAACGCATTTTATGGACGACAGTTTTTTTTAACCTAGAAGGGTACAAGACTGGCTGTGCACAAAGGCTATTTCTAGAAAAAAAAAAAAAGGGTCAATTCTGACTTTGCTATGACAATCTGGCACTTCTGAATCAGCGACTGTAAGTGTGTTTTGTTATTAGTTTAAGTCATATCTAGGTCACTATGTGGAAATATTAGCATAATGCCGCCCAAATGTGCACGCAAAGAAAGAAGGCGTGGTTTCAGGAACAGCAGTAGTGTTGATGCAGCCATGTCAGGGAGACAGTGTGTGTTTCAGTGCTAAAGCAAAAGCACTTTATTTGGCCTTCTGGAAGTAGATGCAATTAGGAATCATTGGTTAAGATTTATTTACAACAGAACAGCACAACCCAGATGTTCGAATTTGTGCAACGCATTTTATGGATGACAGTTTTTTGAACCTAGAAGAGTACAAGGCTGGCTGTGCACAAAGGCTATTTAAAAAAATAAATAAATAAAAAGGGTCAATTCCGACTTTGCTATGACAATCTGGCGCTTCTGAATCAGCGACTGTAAGTATGTTTTGTTATCAGTTTAAGTATTTGCTATTGACTGTTCAAATGCGGAGTTTGGCGCAGCGCAGAGTAACGCTTCGTGTGTGTGTGTGTGAGGGGAACAGGGTCACATCACAGGAGAGTGAACTGCCTGTCAGAAATCATAGCACGTCAGCTGTCTTAACCGCGGCTTGTGTACTGCATCATCACTGTGTCATGCGACTATGTTGCCCTTTCGGGCTTGAACTGATGGTAAAACTAATTACATTATTCACTGTCTTGATATTTACTTTGAAAGCTGAAGCTCGTGATTATGGTAAGGGGTGTTACATTTCCGACGCGTGCTTGTGGTGTTCGGCCAATCACAATGCACTGGGTCAGCTGGCCAATCAGAGCAGACTGCGCTTGTCAAAGGAGGGGACTTTGTTGAAAACGACGTGTTTGAGAGAGACGGGGCATAGAGGACCTACATTAATGTATAGTATTTGAAAAATAATGTATTTTTTGAACATTAAAGCATGTCAACATATTCTGTTTCACCAAATACATAAAATAATGATCTTTAAAATAGCATCATATGACCCCTTTAAAGCTGCTTTGACACAATCTGTATTTTAAAAACCACTATATAAATAATCGTGACTTGACTTGACGACTTGACTAGTGATGGATACTCATGTCACCAATGACGTTATGACTTTTGGATTACATGTCACTTAAGGTGTGGTTATGAATACACCAGATAAGAAAGCTTGGTTAGATATTTAACTTGTAGAACCTCTTACTGTATTATCAACACAAGGAAGACACAAGTGTAATAAAATACATTTTATTAACAAAAGATAGACAAGAGTAATCAACAACTACTAAATGACTACCATAAATGTAAAAGGAATGAAGTGCATAAGATGCATAAAATGTAGGTGATTAATTTGGGTGTTGCTGTGGCAGAGTTATAAAAAGTTAACTGAAACTATAAAGGTGAAGAATCTTATTAGGCCTCAAACAAATAATTGCATCATTTGTTATCAACTGACATCAGCTATATAACATCTAAAGTAAATGAGAAAACAATATATTGATAATATACAACAGTGCCAAAGTCTCTGGAAGAGGTTTGGATAAGTGATATTTACATTTTCTGTGGTTGAGTGAGCAGTCCGGTGGCTTCTTCCACTGGTTGTGCAGGTAACAATGCAGTAGGGAAAGGAGCAGAAATCCGTTTCAACAGCCTTGAACACGAAGCACTGTAGAACGCTGATTTCCTGGAGCACCAAAGGGTCCTAAGATCTGAAACACACAGATGTGGCCCTGGAGTAAATATCTGTGTATCCTCTGCCTCTCTGGCCTAGAGACTCAGAACTTGGTTAATCCACTTTGTCTTTCTATGGAAATTCAGAACGTAGAGTATCTCTTTCCTCGCAGGCTGGAGGCTCAGAACATGGATGTATCTGTTGCTGCCTCAAAAGCTGAAAACTCAGAACTTGGTATCTGTTATTGTCTCTTCCCTCACGGGCCAGAGACTCAGAATGCTGGTGTTTCTGTTACTGTCGGTCTGGATGGGAGACTCAGACCTGTGTATCTGCTATTGTCTCACCTCGCAGGCTGGAGACTCAGAACAAGTGTATCTGTTAGTGTCTCACTGGATGTGCTAGACACTCAGAATGAGTGTATCTGCTGCTGCCTTCCCTGTAGTGGCCCACAAGCTCCGAACAGTTGTGTCTATTGCTGCCTTCCCTGTAACAGGCCAGAGACTCAGAACAAGGAGTGTCTTATGGAAGGGTATCTTTATCCCTTTTCCGGTGAGGAGGAGATTGCAATTTGGCACTTCTCCATTTCCGTGCTGTGATTGGCTGTTTCCATCAGAGCGGGGGACATGGTGTTGGCCCACCCTTCTTTCCTCCTGTGTAACTTATTTGCATAGTCTAAACACACATTTAGAAAAGTGTCACTAAAGTTTTTACTGATGCATTATTCACATTAAGTCCAAACATGATGGAAAAAGATTGAACTGTCATGCATACATTCATTTGTCAATTAACAGCTGAGTTTGTGTTTGATGTTGCACTACACAACGCTCTCACTGAGAATACTTATTTATCTGAATAAGTATAAGACGTGTGTTGTAGTTTGCATCAGTTTAGCCCAACAATTAGCCCATTATTTACTCACCCTCAAGCCATCCTAGGCGTATATGACCTCCTTCTTTCAGATGAATCCAATCGAAGTTATATTAAAAATTGTCTTTGATCAAGCTGTTTAATGGCAGTCAGCGGGTGTTGCAGTTCTTCAGTCCAAAAGAAGTTAAATAAAGCGCATCCATCCATAATAAAAAAGTGCCCCACACGGCTCCTGAACAAAGGCCTCCTGTAGCGAATTGATGCATTTTTGTAAGAAAAATATCCATATTCAAAAGATAATAATCACTTTAATCTAGCTTGCGCCAACAGTTGTACACGGAAGCAGCTCCGGGAGGATGACGTAAGATGTCGGCCCTTAAACAGATTGGAAGATCAAAGCCAATTTTTTATATAACTCCGATTGGATTCTTCTGAAAGAAGAAAGTCATATACACCTAGGATGCCTTGAGGGTCAGTAATTAATGGGCTAATTTTTCATTTTTGGGTGAACTAACCCTTTAAGGTTTGAAAACATAGTTATGAATGGATTTGGATGGATCTCTTGTGATCTCTCTTTGTTTCACCCACTGCTGCTGCATCCAAGGTACTAAGGAAGTTTTATGGTATTCACAAACCAAAACATTAGGGATCAGTCTCTAGGTGGATGAAGAGCAGAAGCTGCATTTTGACCAATGAGAAGTCCTGTTCTTCCTTGGCTTGGTATAAGAGGTCTTCTTCTTGCCCTCTAAGAGGAGTCTGGCTGTTGTCCTAGCATCTTTATCTGATGGCATTGGACAGTTTGCAGCAAACCTTTTTCCACTATTGTGGTCAGAGAGGGGCCCCGGCATAACCTGGGCCCTGGAATGTGCTGTTCACTACAGCAAACACTGGCTTTCATCCACTTAGAGTTTTACTTCTTCCTTTACTGATTAGGAGACAAAATGCTGTGTCAGGATTCAACTGTCCACCAAGCTTTTGTTTTTGTCTCTAATTTAATTAAAAATTATTGTCTTCAATTTATAATTGTTTAAAATTATAACTTAATATCTCTGGAGTCATTTGTACAGACACTCTAACAGAACACTCTCACATTTGTGTCCGAGCTCTTTCCCAAAAAACACCATTAGTTGCCACATGGTCAGCAACAATTGCTACTACTGTACATACACCTTCAGTGTAGCTGGAGCTACACCCACAAAGAAATGCTCCACAAGCAACTTCAGCACTGAAACAGTAAGGCAGTGGACTGGATCCAAACTGTGCCACCTGCCCCACAATATAAAAAGCTGCCACTTGAAAATATATAGACACCTTGTAGAGGGGGTCCTAGCATTCCGGATGGTCTCTGTAATCTCAGAAGAGAGACCACAGTGCTCCATTTAGGGTCCAACCCGAAAGATTTCACATCTCTAAATGAAGATGTAGAGTAGATGCCTGTCACAGATCAAGCCGGAGACAAAAGGTTAGTGAATGAATAGCAGGTTTATTGACAGGTATGGTTATGGCAGAATGACTGGAGCAATGACTGGTGAGTATCCAAAATGAATGACAGTTCAATGGGTCTTAGCTGTGTCCAGACGTATGGTTCCTTTGTAGGTGCGCAGAGGGTTCGGGAGCCAGGAGCGGAGGAGAACAATGGATGGAGATCTTCGAGGAACTAGAGGTAAGGATAAACAGTTAAATAGCATAAAGAGAGTCTGGTAAGGAATCAGAGTAGTGAACGGTAGACCGGACGATGAGTGACTGTGAGGAGCGTGTTCTTGAAGGTGGCTTGATTGGAGACGGCAGGTGCAGGTGATCAGAATACAGGTGAGTGTGATCTGGTGTGAGTGGTGATCGTGACTGAAAACAGCGGGGGAGGATTCTGGGACATGGAGTCCAGAGCAGGTGGCTGGTGACAGAGACTCCCTGACATTACATCCCCCTCCCGGAAGGCGCGTCCCACGCCGTAACATATCCACCGGGGAGGGGGTGTGGGAACCCTGGAGGCTGGTGCAGGACGGGACAAGGAAGGCCTCCATGGCGAAGCAGGGAGCTTGGGGCGCCACGGAGGAGCAGGTAGTCCAGGAGGCCATGGCAGAGCAGACCCCGAGGCCACGGCCCCAGCCCCTGTCCCGACCTCTACAGCTGGAGCCCTACTTACCCCCAAAAAAAATACTTGGAGAGGATAACGGGCTCCAAGGCCCTCTCGGGCCAAAACCGGGGACTGGAGCCCTCCCTGGGCTTAACGGGGGATCAGGACCCCTCCCTGGGATCAACGGGGGATCAGGAGCCCACCCTGGGCTCAACGGGGGATCAGGAGCCCTCCCTTCGGAACGGCGGGCGAACTTGACCTTGGAGCGACCGGTGGGCTTGAGTGCTGAACGGCCGGCGGGCTTGTGGGAGCCGCAGCCGTTGGGCTTGACATCGGAGCGGCCGGCGAACTTCACTGAGGAACGGCCGGCGGGCTTGACTGAGGATAGATGGGACTAATGGATGATGATCTGCTGAGGAACCAAGCCAGGCTGATGTAATCGGGCAGGGTCCTGAGGGACCCAGCCAGTGGCATCCGTTTAGCGATCCTCTCATCCAAACCACCCCAGAAACAGTCCACAAGAGCCCACCAGTCGAGGGAAGTCTGCTTAGAGCAGGTGAGAAATTCCTGGATGTACTCCTCCAGCGGACGGCCGTCCTGATAAACTGAACATAATCGTTCGAGGGGATTCATAGAGGTAACTGTTACGGTCCGGTCTTCTGTCACAGGCGGAGAGGCCGGCGAACTTGAGTGCTGAACGGCCGGCGGGCTTGCGTGAGCTGCAGTCGGCAGGCTTGACATCGGAGCGGCCGGCGGGCTTGACTTCGGAACGGCGGGCGAACTTGACCTTGGAGCGACCGGTGGGCTTGAGTGCTGAACGGCCGGCGGGCTTGTGGGAGCCGCAGCCGTTGGGCTTGACATCGGAGCGGCCGGCGAACTTCACTGAGGAACGGCCGGCGGGCTTGACTGAGGATAGATGGGACTAATGGATGATGATCTGCTGAGGAACCAAGCCAGGCTGATGTAATCGGGCAGGGTCCTGAGGGACCCAGCCAGTGGCATCCGTTTAGCGATCCCCTCATCCAAACCACCCCAGAAACAGTCCACAAGAGCCCACCGGTCGAGGGAAGTCTGCTTAGAGCAGGTGAGAAATTCCTGGATGTACTCCTCCAGCGGACGGCCGTCCTGATAAACTGAACATAATCGTTCGAGGGGATTCATAGAGGTAACTGTTACGGTCCGGTCTTCTGTCACAGATCAAGCCGGAGACAAAAGGTTAGTGAATGAATAGCAGGTTTATTGACAGGTATGGTTATGGCAGAATGACTGGAGCAATGACTGGTGAGTATCCAAAACGAATGACAGTTCAATGGGTCTTAGCTTAGTGTCCAGACGTATGGTTCCTTTGTAGGTGCGCAGAAGGTTCTGGAGCCAGGAGCGGAGGAGAACAACAGATGAAGATCTTCGGGGAACTAGAGGTAAGGATAAACAGGTACTGTAAATAGCATAAAGAGAGTCTGGTAAGGTTCAGAGTAGTGAACGGTAGACCGGACGATGAGTGACTGTGAGGAGCATGTTCTTGAAGGTGGCTTGATTGGAGACGTCAGGTGCAGGTGATCAGAATACAGGTGAGTGTGATCTGGTGTGAGTGGTGATCGCGACTGAAAACATGTGTAAGCAGGGGAGGATTCTAGGACATGGAGTCCAGAGCTGGTGACTGGTGACAGAGACTACCTGACAATGCCAGAGTAGACTCAGAATGATGATTTATTCATGTCATGTTTTTTTTTTTTTTTTACTCTGCTGGTTAACCTCAACCACTTTTTGTGGGCGAGGACGTCTTCTCGATAGTGCGAGGGGATAGTGCAAGGCCAAAAGGAAGAACCCGATTGGTATGCTTTGCTCCTGAAAGAGAATCTCAGGTACTTCCTGTGTTGAAGAAAGAAGCATTTGTTCTTCACATCAATCATGACAAACCAGTCCTCTGAACCCCCCCCCCACACCGTCAGCAGCATGGTGTCAAATTTTGGTGGTTGAGAATCGAACTGGATTCTGTAGCCCTTTTCTAATGTGTGCAGGACCCACTGAGATGTTTGGCATGTTCGTCCACATGTTTGGCAGAAGATTCCAGACTGCCAAAAATTCTACTAAGGGAATCAGTCTCTTGAGGATGACCTCGGATGCATGTTGGGAGCTGAGTGGGGGATGAACCTTTGGAAAACCGCTGACTGCTTTTTGAGAGGATCACCTTCCACCTCACTGGAGTGAGAGCTGAGAAAGGGCAGAGGCCATCTCGGACTTCTCTGCAAGCTCCATTTCAACCTGTGGTATTCTGTGGTGTACAAGCTACCAAACATTCAGTGCTCTGTCAATTCCATCGTGTGACATATTTGGATGTGTATGGTGCATACTGAGTCCCTCATGTTGAGTCATGCTGTATATTCTCGTTTGCGGACAGGCTAAATTGGAGGGCTGTGTAAGACCACTGAGGTTTTTCTGCCTTCACTCCTTACAACAAGTTGTAGCCCCCTCATACTCAATCAGTTCCATTCACCACATTCTACATTTTGAACGACAGTTTTTCTCACACCTCTGTGTCTTGGGTCATGGCCTTGGTTCTAGAGAGGCTGTCTCTGGTTCATTTTGAACCTCTAGACTCTGTCCCTGGGAAATTTCTCACTTTTAAGATGGCATTCTTGCTACCCATCAATTTTCTTAAGAGAGTAGTAGACTTCAGGTGCTGTCAGTCTCCCCTTCCGGTCTAGAATTTGACCCGGGTAGGGTCCAAGTAATCCTTCACCCTAGATCAGGCTACACACCTGAAGCACCATCTAATACGTCACAGTCTATGATTCTGCAGGCCTTCCATTCTCCTCCAGGTGTGATGGCAGATCAAGAAAGGCTGAAATTATTGTGACCTGTTAGGGCACTTGAGATTAATCTTCAAAGAACATAAGGAAAGACAGTTCTCAGTATGGCCCAGTGGTCATTTTGTTTCCTATAGTGTCATCATTTGTATGCATCGTGAGCTCCTCAAAGGGGAATGTCTCATTTTACATGGTTAACCACGGGTCCCTGAAAGGGTAACAAGATGGTGTGCCCCTTGCCATACTTCCTGCATGCCTGTTAGTGACTTTCTTCAGCCAATGAGAAGCTAACCTGTTTTCGTTACGGACATCCTATAGATTCAACAGTACACTGTCAGACGTCACAAATGACTCCACCAATCAGAATTGGAGTCGTTGCACATATGTGTCAGACAGAATCACGTAGAAGCGTGCCCCATAGTATCACCATTTGGAAGTAGCATCTTGTTCCCTTATCGTGAAACCATTCCCTGTGTAGAGAAAGAGATGCAGGGTCAGTTGACACTGGGAATACCCTTCAGATCTGATGATTGTCTTTGCTTTTTCTGTGATAGCAAAGCTCCATCTTTATTAGTCATTACTTCAGTCTTCATAAGTTGGATAAGAAATCACACTAATTTACATTCGGTACTCAAAACAAAAAAAACTTTCTTATTAATAATAAACTTTCTTATTAATTATTTTATTTGAAAATGGTTGTGGAAGTGTTTTTTCCCATGCAGGTTTCTAATTCATTTAAAATAGAATGAATGTGCAATTAATATTTAACAATTAATATTTTAACCAATTTAATGCAAAAAGTACATAAATATAAAATCTTACTCACACAAAATGTTTAAATGATAGTGTATGTGCGCACTTTCCCAGTGCAATTGCTCCAGCACACAGACAAAGACAAACCAAAAACACACACACCAGCACCTCAACCCTCTGCCCTCTAGGGACACGGGTGCTTTTGGATGACTTCCTAAAGCTTGAAGCCCTTCCCAAGTCCTCACCCTTGAAAGGGACAATGTTTCAAAGCTCATTTGTTGTGCTTTTTCTTCGTGTCCAACTAGCGTGGCGGGTCTCATGCCAACCTTCCTCTCCACAGTCACAAACAAGAGCCCATGCCAAATGGCACTCTGGGACAAGACAGTCATGACGGAATGCTATCATTCCCTTGTTAAATCATGCTGTTTTGACTTTTTTTTCATCTAATATTCCTCTTTTGCTGTTCTCCTGGGTCATAACTGCAATTTGTGTGAGATAAGCTAATTTTACGACACAGAACACCTGTATTCATCTCCATATTAATCGAAAACAGGAAGTATAAATCCCAATTCAGCCACAGCTGGTGTCGTGTTAGATGTACCTTCAGGGAGAAGTCTGTCTGCAGCACATTAAAATATCACTCTATTCCCCTGTGTTACCTCTGTAGAGCACTGCACTGCTCTGGTCCAAATCAGATATCATAATTATGAATGTCATCATATCAAGATCCATGTAAAATATTTAAATACGTTGGCAGGTCTCAGCAAAGGGTACCATATATAGCTTGAGTTAAGGGTACATGTGAGGCAGCTACTCCCAGTATATTTAAAAACATATACTATGTCTTTACATATGCTCACAATGCAGAGGAGAGACTTTACTACCTTAAGAGAAGAGAGAAGGCGCCACAGTACAATAATAATAAAATCAAATAATAATACTATAAAATTTTGATATAGGCCTATACCATGGTGAAAAATCATTGCCAACATTCATACTACAAAGACATCCTAAAATGTTAATACTTTTAAACACTTAAACACTTCACATGTCACACAGACAAATAAATTAAATACAACAGTGGCAATGAGATGCACAAATACCTCAACACACAAATCTCAAACACGGTGATGATCAACAAATGTTAAATGTTAATCACACAAAAGTGTGATCTCTGAGCTATATGACTTCCTAAAGCTTGAAGCCCTTCCCAAGTCCTCACCCTTGAAAGGGACAATGTTTCAAAGCTCATTTTAAGCTCATACTAACAGTGGCAACAGCAGTAGCATAAATGAAGCCAGTAAAATGTACAGTAAAGCAATTGGCATTTTTAATAATACATGCTGCCTGTCAAAACTTTTGTTAAGATTACTCAGTGTGGAACAATGGGACAACATTTTAATCAAATACTTGAGCTAATGAAATAATGATGAAATAAGCTGACAATATAACTTTTTGTTGGAAAAATGTTTCAAGTCTTCTTGTTCAGCTCACAAAAGAAAAAAAGACTACTAAAAAAAACTACTAAAAACATCTTTGTTCAAGCTAATTTTCTGCATTTTTTAGAACTTTTTTGCAAGTTGGATTTTTACAGCTTTGGGACTTTATTTTTTTCCCCTTTCTTTCTTTTAGAACTGAGGGAACTTCCAGAAGGATTTGGCTGAATGAATGCTAACATTTCCTTCGTCCATCCTCTCATTCCCTTTCTTTCTGTTCTGAGAACCGTTGTAAGGTCACCCAGTACAAAGCTGGAATCACTGTAGGTTGTCCACCTCCACTCTTAAAAACATTACAGAGCAACACTTTAATGAACTCAAGACAATGCTAATTACTGTCTGAGAACAAAAGATGCATAAAAAATTCGATCCATGGGGCACGCTTGTGCTCAACACTAGCTCAGCCATCTTAATCCATTAGCAATACGATGTGGAGGTGCAGCACGTGTTGAGGCTAGTGCCAGGGTGGGTCAGAAGGACTGGCAGTCTCAGAACTGCAGATACATTCACCTGTGACAATCCTTTATGGATGCGATAAAATAAAGAAAGTCTCTCAAGGACCCAGAGAGCTGACTCTGCTCCCAAACGTCCCTAGAGACCAAGTGTCAGAGTTGTCTATCAGCAGCTTGAAAGGAAAAAAGAAGCGTGTTAGCGGGAGCTATTGTGCCGCCGTTGTCATTGACTGATCGGGCCTATTTAACTGGCTTTCACAGAGAATGAAAGCACCTGAATGGATGAAAGAGACAGACTCCCCGACAAACAAGGAGTCCACGGAATATTCATGGAGGATCTGCGCAGGAAAGATTAATGTATTAGAAATTAAAATGGGGCTCAGACGTTATGATCTTGCTCTAACACTTGGCCAGACCCATGTCACCCGCGTTCACGCTAACACCTGAAGCCGGCACGCTGCCGCTGCCAAGGTGGAGAGAAATCATTAAACGACCGCTATTGTATGAGGAGAATAATCTAACTTCACCCCAGCCCAGCTGACAATGAATAATTCCAGAGCCATTTGCAATGTTAACAGCACCTATCGGAGCCATCCGTGCCGTTACGATAAGAGTGGCAAATATGCATTTCAACAGTTGGAACAGACGCCACCTCACCGGCATTTCAAAGGACACCTGTCATTCATCTGAAAGACCTGTCACTCTGTGTCTGGCACCTGAGCCAAGAAGAGAGACGCAAAGATAATCTTGAATTCCTCTCCCATTTTTTGAACCCTCTCTTTCTCTGGCTGAGTTGTTTATAAAAAGCTGTTTCTAGTAACGTGATAAAATTTGATACAGTGCTAGTGATCATCGATTCCAACTGACCGAATATATTTTGTGCATGGTTCACATAAATTAAGCATCTCAAAATATTTCATTTGTATTCCTGCACTGCATGTCTTTTTTGTAGCTAAATATTCAATTATGTTGTTTAGCCTTATATTTTTAAGTTATATAATCTAGTTTTTTGTTGTCGTTGTTGTTTTGGATGGATAAAGCAATTTTTTAAAATGATATATTCATATCTGTGTTGTACTTCATTCATGATCTCTTTTTTCAATTTTCATTTTCTCTTTTTTCATACTTCTCTGTCTTTATATATATTTATCCGTTTACTTTTAGACAGCATGTTACAGCATGTTTATATATATATATATTACAATGTGCTGTTGTTACCTAGTTATTGAAACTGAATTTAAAATTAGTATAAATTAAATAATTAGTAAAAATTAGTAAAATAATTAGTGTCAGTCGGTACATTGTCAGAGACAGAGGAGGAAATATTCTGAATATTGCTGTATACATTGTCTTCAAAATAGAAGTTATATTAAAAGTTACATTTTTAATTCTGCCATGCTGATCTTAGAAAGAAGTGGCTGGTAAACACTTTAATCACATTTTGCCAACCATCATCACACATCAGATCAGGTTGAACCTAAAATCACTGAAGGATTTAATGAGATTTAGGGTGTCATACCAGCAATCTTTGAATGACGATTCAAAGTGCTCTATGTGTGAGAGCAGAGATACCCACCAAATGCATGGAAATTACTGAGCTGTAATAAGTAGAACATGGAAGGAGTTGTGCAAGTAGTCCATAGCCAGACCTTCTCTTTATTTAAGGATGAGATGTAACCATGCAAAGAGGTCACTTCATCTATAAAGTGGTTCAATGGAGGTAGCTTGCATTTTTTAAATTTTCCCCAATTTTCCTTATTCTTGTTCTTTATAGGCTTAGAACAGAAGCCCAGATGTGTACTTGGTACAGTGGCCGAGAGAGCTCAATGCACTTGCAACTTCAGAAAACACATGCAAATAGAAAAAGCACCAGCAAATCAAGAAAACATCTTCATCAGTTTGACAGCAGGTGCTGCAAATGCTCACAACGCAAACAAATAAAGAAACGCACTGCAAATGCTCAACATAACCAAATAAAGAATTTTATTTGCAGCGCGTTTCTTTGTTTGGTTGTGTTGTGAGCATTTGCAGCGC
>NW_015670980.1:164811-211213 GCF_001515625.1 Sinocyclocheilus rhinocerous | reverse complement strand
CCTGACAATGACAGAGTAGACTCAGAATGATGATTTATTCATGTCATGTTTTTTTTTTTTTTTTACTCTGCTGGTTAACCTCAACCACTTTTTGTGGGCGAGGACGTCTTCTCGATAGTGCGAGGGGATAGTGCAAGGCCAAAAGGAAGAACCCGATTGGTATGCTTTGCTCCTGAAAGAGAATCTCAGGTACTTCCTGTGTTGAAGAAAGAAGCATTTGTTCTTCACATCAATCATGACAAACCAGTCCTCTGAACCCCCCCCCCACACCGTCAGCAGCATGGTGTCAAATTTTGGTGGTTGAGAATCGAACTGGATTCTGTAGCCCTTTTCTAATGTGTGCAGGACCCACTGAGATGTTTGGCATGTTCGTCCACATGTTTGGCAGAAGATTCCAGACTGCCAAAAATTCTACTAAGGGAATCAGTCTCTTGAGGATGACCTCGGATGCATGTTGGGAGCTGAGTGGGGGATGAACCTTTGGAAAACCGCTGACTGCTTTTTGAGAGGATCACCTTCCACCTCACTGGAGTGAGAGCTGAGAAAGGGCAGAGGCCATCTCGGACTTCTCTGCAAGCTCCATTTCAACCTGTGGTATTCTGTGGTGTACAAGCTACCAAACATTCAGTGCTCTGTCAATTCCATCGTGTGACATATTTGGATGTGTATGGTGCATACTGAGTCCCTCATGTTGAGTCATGCTGTATATTCTCGTTTGCGGACAGGCTAAATTGGAGGGCTGTGTAAGACCACTGAGGTTTTTCTGCCTTCACTCCTTACAACAAGTTGTAGCCCCCTCATACTCAATCAGTTCCATTCACCACATTCTACATTTTGAACGACAGTTTTTCTCACACCTCTGTGTCTTGGGTCATGGCCTTGGTTCTAGAGAGGCTGTCTCTGGTTCATTTTGAACCTCTAGACTCTGTCCCTGGGAAATTTCTCACTTTTAAGATGGCATTCTTGCTACCCATCAATTTTCTTAAGAGAGTAGTAGACTTCAGGTGCTGTCAGTCTCCCCTTCCGGTCTAGAATTTGACCCGGGTAGGGTCCAAGTAATCCTTCACCCTAGATCAGGCTACACACCTGAAGCACCATCTAATACGTCACAGTCTATGATTCTGCAGGCCTTCCATTCTCCTCCAGGTGTGATGGCAGATCAAGAAAGGCTGAAATTATTGTGACCTGTTAGGGCACTTGAGATTAATCTTCAAAGAACATAAGGAAAGACAGTTCTCAGTATGGCCCAGTGGTCATTTTGTTTCCTATAGTGTCATCATTTGTATGCATCGTGAGCTCCTCAAAGGGGAATGTCTCATTTTACATGGTTAACCACGGGTCCCTGAAAGGGTAACAAGATGGTGTGCCCCTTGCCATACTTCCTGCATGCCTGTTAGTGACTTTCTTCAGCCAATGAGAAGCTAACCTGTTTTCGTTACGGACATCCTATAGATTCAACAGTACACTGTCAGACGTCACAAATGACTCCACCAATCAGAATTGGAGTCGTTGCACATATGTGTCAGACAGAATCACGTAGAAGCGTGCCCCATAGTATCACCATTTGGAAGTAGCATCTTGTTCCCTTATCGTGAAACCATTCCCTGTGTAGAGAAAGAGATGCAGGGTCAGTTGACACTGGGAATACCCTTCAGATCTGATGATTGTCTTTGCTTTTTCTGTGATAGCAAAGCTCCATCTTTATTAGTCATTACTTCAGTCTTCATAAGTTGGATAAGAAATCACACTAATTTACATTCGGTACTCAAAACAAAAAAAACTTTCTTATTAATAATAAACTTTCTTATTAATTATTTTATTTGAAAATGGTTGTGGAAGTGTTTTTTCCCATGCAGGTTTCTAATTCATTTAAAATAGAATGAATGTGCAATTAATATTTAACAATTAATATTTTAACCAATTTAATGCAAAAAGTACATAAATATAAAATCTTACTCACACAAAATGTTTAAATGATAGTGTATGTGCGCACTTTCCCAGTGCAATTGCTCCAGCACACAGACAAAGACAAACCAAAAACACACACACCAGCACCTCAACCCTCTGCCCTCTAGGGACACGGGTGCTTTTGGATGACTTCCTAAAGCTTGAAGCCCTTCCCAAGTCCTCACCCTTGAAAGGGACAATGTTTCAAAGCTCATTTGTTGTGCTTTTTCTTCGTGTCCAACTAGCGTGGCGGGTCTCATGCCAACCTTCCTCTCCACAGTCACAAACAAGAGCCCATGCCAAATGGCACTCTGGGACAAGACAGTCATGACGGAATGCTATCATTCCCTTGTTAAATCATGCTGTTTTGACTTTTTTTTCATCTAATATTCCTCTTTTGCTGTTCTCCTGGGTCATAACTGCAATTTGTGTGAGATAAGCTAATTTTACGACACAGAACACCTGTATTCATCTCCATATTAATCGAAAACAGGAAGTATAAATCCCAATTCAGCCACAGCTGGTGTCGTGTTAGATGTACCTTCAGGGAGAAGTCTGTCTGCAGCACATTAAAATATCACTCTATTCCCCTGTGTTACCTCTGTAGAGCACTGCACTGCTCTGGTCCAAATCAGATATCATAATTATGAATGTCATCATATCAAGATCCATGTAAAATATTTAAATACGTTGGCAGGTCTCAGCAAAGGGTACCATATATAGCTTGAGTTAAGGGTACATGTGAGGCAGCTACTCCCAGTATATTTAAAAACATATACTATGTCTTTACATATGCTCACAATGCAGAGGAGAGACTTTACTACCTTAAGAGAAGAGAGAAGGCGCCACAGTACAATAATAATAAAATCAAATAATAATACTATAAAATTTTGATATAGGCCTATACCATGGTGAAAAATCATTGCCAACATTCATACTACAAAGACATCCTAAAATGTTAATACTTTTAAACACTTAAACACTTCACATGTCACATAGCGGGAGCTATTGTGCCGCCGTTGTCATTGACTGATCGGGCCTATTTAACTGGCTTTCACAGAGAATGAAAGCACCTGAATGGATGAAAGAGACAGACTCCCCGACAAACAAGGAGTCCACGGAATATTCATGGAGGATCTGCGCAGGAAAGATTAATGTATTAGAAATTAAAATGGGGCTCAGACGTTATGATCTTGCTCTAACACTTGGCCAGACCCATGTCACCCGCGTTCACGCTAACACCTGAAGCCGGCACGCTGCCGCTGCCAAGGTGGAGAGAAATCATTAAACGACCGCTATTGTATGAGGAGAATAATCTAACTTCACCCCAGCCCAGCTGACAATGAATAATTCCAGAGCCATTTGCAATGTTAACAGCACCTATCGGAGCCATCCGTGCCGTTACGATAAGAGTGGCAAATATGCATTTCAACAGTTGGAACAGACGCCACCTCACCAGCATTTCAAAGGACACCTGTCATTCATCTGAAAGACCTGTCACTCTGTGTCTGGCACCTGAGCCAAGAAGAGAGACGCAAAGATAATCTTGAATTCCTCTCCCATTTTTTGAACCCTCTCTTTCTCTGGCTGAGTTGTTTATAAAAAGCTGTTTCTAGTAACGTGATAAAATTTGATACAGTGCTAGTGATCATCGATTCCAACTGACCGAATATATTTTGTGCATGGTTCACATAAATTAAGCATCTCAAAATATTTCATTTGTATTCCTGCACTGCATGTCTTTTTTGTAGCTAAATATTCAATTATGTTGTTTAGCCTTATATTTTTAAGTTATATAATCTAGTTTTTTGTTGTCGTTGTTGTTTTGGATGGATAAAGCAATTTTTTAAAATGATATATTCATATATTCACTGTTACTATATCATTGTGAGTCTGTGTTGTACTTCATTCATGATCTCTTTTTTCAATTTTCATTTTCTCTTTTTTCATACTTCTCTGTCTTTATATATATTTATCCGTTTACTTTTAGACAGCATGTTACAGCATGTTTATATATATATATATTACAATGTGCTGTTGTTACCTAGTTATTGAAACTGAATTTAAAATTAGTATAAATTAAATAATTAGTAAAAATTAGTAAAATAATTAGTGTCAGTCGGTACATTGTCAGAGACAGAGGAGGAAATATTCTGAATATTGCTGTATACATTGTCTTCAAAATAGAAGTTATATTAAAAGTTACATTTTTAATTCTGCCATGCTGATCTTAGAAAGAAGTGGCTGGTAAACACTTTAATCACATTTTGCCAACCATCATCACACATCAGATCAGGTTGAACCTAAAATCACTGAAGGATTTAATGAGATTTAGGGTGTCATACCAGCAATCTTTGAATGACGATTCAAAGTGCTCTATGTGTGAGAGCAGAGATACCCACCAAATGCATGGAAATTACTGAGCTGTAATAAGTAGAACATGGAAGGAGTTGTGCAAGTAGTCCATAGCCAGACCTTCTCTTTATTTAAGGATGAGATGTAACCATGCAAAGAGGTCACTTCATCTATAAAGTGGTTCAATGGAGGTAGCTTGCATTTTTTAAATTTTCCCCAATTTTCCTTATTCTTGTTCTTTATAGGCTTAGAACAGAAGCCCAGATGTGTACTTGGTACAGTGGCCGAGAGAGCTCAATGCACTTGCAACTTCAGAAAACACATGCAAATAGAAAAAGCACCAGCAAATCAAGAAAACATCTTCATCAGTTTGACAGCAGGTGCTGCAAATGCTCACAACGCAAACAAATAAAGAAACGCACTGCAAATGCTCAACATAACCAAATAAAGAATTTTATTTGCAGCGCGTTTCTTTGTTTGGTTGTGTTGTGAGCATTTGCAGCGCATGTGTTGTCAAATTGATGAAGTTGTTTTCTTAATTTGCAGGTGCTTTTTTCTATTTGCAGCGCGTTGAGCTCTCTCGGCCACTGTAACTTGTACATGTAATGTGCACTAGAGATCCGTTTTTGTTTCAAGCTGAGATTTCCGTAAACATCTGTTAAACCCAAAATTTGTTGAGGGCACCTGTTGAGGTTAAACTAATTATTACAAAAAAAAAAATGTTTTGCAATACAGATACCGAGACCCAAAATAAAATAAGGAAGCTTAAATATTCAATTTTTTCTTTTCAATTTTTGGACCACCAGAGAGAATGACCCAAAGACAAATGAAGTCAAGATGACATTTCACACAAAATCTGACCCGACCCTTGTTATTATAATCTCACTGCTGTCAATCCGTGAAGTTTACTGTTTATGCATTTAATTGATTTTAACCAATTGTTCCATACTGCAGCTTTAAGAAGATTTACAGCATTTACAGTAGAGCATTTACTGTATCAACTATATCAACATTAATGTGAACTTATAAAACATAGCATACTTTTACATTAGGTACATTTTTACACACTTGCCTGTCTAAATTAATTAAAAATAAATAAATAAATAAAAAGATTGAAGAAGTGTTCCAGTGTTTCTGAGATACGCTCATGGCTTCAGATGCGGGTCCTGTATGCCACCAGCAGCACCTGGCATTTACACTCCAGTGCAGTCGGCACACAGTCTGGGTTTGGGCCCAGTCACTTAAACCCTACCAGCCTGTCCACAGGCTCTTCTCACTAGGGAGGATGGGCTGGTCACAACGTGTTTGAGATGCTGGTGTCAGTCCTAAAGGCATGTGCACACGCTTGGACAAACATATATGAGGAAATACATTGTGTGGAGAACCTTGTAAAATGACTTTATCCAGCTTTACAAACAAAAAAGAAATGTATATACAGCATTATTATATAAAGTGTTTGTGCTAAACAGCAATGATATTAAATCAGAGCAAATGAAGACCTTTACTGAAGTTTCCAGCTTCTTACATGTTTCTCCTTAGAAAAGGTTGTAATAATGTGTGTCTCATGTGTGTCTCTTCTAGAACCATATCGAGGGGTGAGAACCAGAAGGGCGTAAGTGACATTTCACCAACTTTTCAGGAGGGCCAAAACAAAAATTTACCATAGTTTGATTTGACTTTGTGTACTGATTTCAATCATTAATAATAAAAAATTCATGCACACATGGATATACACACTTATGGATATACACACATCATACACACTTATTGATCACTATTTTAACATTTTTTCAGAATTGTTTTTTTATTATTAAAAAAAAAAGTCACATGCGCCTTTTTGGCACTAATGTTTTATTCCATTTTGTGTATAAAAACATGGGTGCATCCGATGACAAGATGAACAAAGCATTACATTAATGAGTTTAAAAGAAATAACTATGTATTGTGATAAAATAAAATATCACATAAAAAGTCTTTATATCAAATTAGTTAATTGAATGTGATTAATTTTACTAAAATAGTAATCCCAGCCACAAAATGGGCGATTGAAAAGCCTTTACAGATGCCTTCCCTATGAAAAATAAAAATACAGAAATGTGTTTGAAATACATTTATTTAATTCTAAGTGTACTACATACATTTACATATTATTTACAAATTACTAAACTGGTATACTTAAAGTCTGCTAAATTAGAACAACTAATTTTGTGCTTAATGCATTTTAATTGTAAGAAAGTAGTGCAACTAAAGATACACTGAAGTATATTTGATTGTGCTAAAAGTGGAACTATTGCAAGTATACTTTAGGTACACTTTAAATATCTTACATTTAAAGACCAATATTATTCAAAGATCATATAATCCTCACTAATAGTAACATTAAAACACATTTTAGGCTTAATATTGTGAAATGTGCATTGTGCACAAATGGATTCCAAATAAAAGTTTAATTATAATTTTTTTTACATATATTGGTAAGTTTTGTGATATGTCAGTAAATATACAATAAATAAAGCATATAAAATGTTAACTGGATTAGTAATTTCAGAGTTAAGTCTTTTGGTTTCTAAAGAATAACTCCAAAATTATTAAGAATTCACTTAATTCAATTAGGGATACAAATTCTGACCATAATTAAAAATAAGACTACTTGGACAATACAATCCTAATCCTAGTCACAAATTAGTGTTCCTAATGGAGTCCTTGCAGAAAATAATTCAGTTTAACCACTGGAAACAGCACATTCAGTCTATAATGAGCTAATTTCAATTTGCTGCACTTACATTAGTGTGCTCACACTCGGCTCCGCGTTGGGAGACGTGGTACACATTGCAGCCTTTCGGTATCCATTAAAATTAGCATATGGACCTGTCAACACATCACGGAAGTGCGTTGTAACGATGCCATTTAGCTGCACAGACTGGCCTGCCAGTAGAATGAATGTGTGCGGCTGATGAATGCCCTCAGACCTCCAGCAACAGAGAGACATGCTAGGACATATCCTGCCCAGCTCCAAATCAGTCTGTATACGCATTATATATAAATGCTTTTTTTTAAATGCTTTGTGCATTTTATGAGAAACTACGTGGGAGATAAAGGATGATAATTTTCTTCTATGGGTAATGTCCTTCTTTTCCTTTAACATCATAGGATTGGGAAAATAGTAAAATATTGACTGTGTGAACACTAAGGGGTGATATCTATTCTGGTTAAAGCTTTAATACTTTGGACCAGATGTGAGAAACTATAACCGCCCACCACAGCCTTTGGTGGCACGTTTTGATCAGACAAGCACCGTTCAGATTTTCTTTAGAAAAATTGCTACTTACTAACGAATTGCTATTTTTTCGGTTTGTACATTTAGCTTGGAATTTTTAAGCAGATTTAAATAAACTGAATATAAGTTTAATAATGTTGGTATAAAAATACTTTGGCAGTGTAGAGCTGCACAGAGCTGCCAACACACACAGGCAGCAAGGCTTTTGTTGTGGTGTGATTGTTTGTGATGTGTGCTGAGAGCAGATATTGTTGTGCAGTGGGGCACAGCAGGGCAAGCAGCTATTGTTCAGGCTGGGTTTAAAAACACAAGCCTGGTTATCAATATCACACAGCCTCTCTTCAAGCAGTCTACTGTGGCTGACAACCCAGCACACCTCACTTTCAGACAGAATTTGCGTAATACATTTACCATTTCTTCAAAGATCCTTCTGCTGTTTGCTGAAAGCATACTCATGTGTTTGTTTGTTATAGGCCTGTTGACAACAACATGAATGATCAACCTGAAAATTCGATCAGATTTTAACATGCAATTGCGATTTTCAGACCAATGCATAAAAAAAAAGCAGGCGGGCTGAATGCTGAAATGCAGATTCACTCTCTGAAAGTGGGGCGCTTATAGAAAAGCAGAAAAATCCTGGTTACTCCAGGACACACATGGGCAAATGTACAGTATGGGCTTTTTCTGATCTTCTGATTTAATATTGCAAAATAAGCTTGTGCAAGTTACATAAAGATGTGAGAGGAGACAATGGAAAAGGGATACGGAGAGCAGCAGATTTGCTTCTGCTCTGATAGCTGCATAACTACGTCGAACTTTGTGGGTTTGTGTTTAGGATCAGCACTAGTAAAATAACTTTTTTTTCCCCTTTCAAACCAAATTTACAATTTCAACCGATAGAGTTTAAATCTGTAATGTTTAAGAATTAGGTCAGTAGGCAGAGAGGAAGAGGTCTTTTGTGGCTGTTCAAATGCATGAGGACTTGCATGAGGACAACCTATGAAAGCGATCAAAAGTGAACAGGCTCAAAACATTTCAGATCCCATTTACACCTGTATGTAGCGTTATCCACTTGTAATCACATTGACAAAAACACTTCTTGATAGCAGGTGTAAATCGGGCCTTCCTGTTTCTGACACTCGCTGGTCACGAAGAAGAAAGTAGGTCAAACCATATTTACATGTAACCATATCCTTAAAAATGTGCTTTGCATTGACAGTATGCAAATGTTTGTGTCAGTTTTAATGCATTGACAGATAGATTATATTAGAATATTTGACTATCTCTACTGAGAAAAAAGAACCATCCTGAAAGAAGCATCCTAAGCCTGCATTGTTTCAACAGTCCTCAATCAGCATAAATGCTTTACAGCAGATTAGCATTCTGTGATGATGAGGAGCATTCTCCCATTTTTAATTCACCTGTATACTTTTTAAATAGATTACTGTTGTTCTAGAGCAGAATCAATATTTGTTCAGCCCTACAAAACCAGTTGTCAGAGAAAGACAGATGCTTTCTAAAAAAAAATTTAAGTTTGTATGCTATTGTTTGTCTTTTTTTGTGTACATATTATGTACAATTTACAATCAGGATAACTTTTTATCTCAGAACAAACTTGAATAAAAGTCCTTATTTGTTTAATTAATTTATAAAGAGTATGAAAAATAAACATGAGATATGTTTAATAGATACATTTTGGTCCTCATGTAAATTGATCTTGTTTTAGTTTACCCTTTATGGTTACACTTTATTTTAAGGTGTCTCTACAGTGTAATTATACATTAAAGTACTGAGTAATATTAATTAACTGCATGCACTTACTATAGGGTTAGGGTTAGGAATAGGGTTTGGTTTAGGGTTATTTGCATGTAATTATGCATAATTTATTTTTGTTATTATAATACTACGTACATGTAACATGTAACAAGAACACCTTAAAATAAAGTATTACCCACTTTATTTTACAGTGTACAGTGTTAGTGTAATTATGCATTTAAGTACTGAGTGATATTAATTAAAAGTACTTAATGTATGTTTTGGCTTAGGATGAGGGGTTGGTTTAGGGTACGTTGCATGTAATTATGCATAATTTATTGTTATTACTATAGTAAGTACATGTAACAAGGACAACGCAAAATAAAGTGTCACCTTGTTTTATCGTGTTTGTTTCTTTTTTGAATTTTATTAAAAAATAATAAATAAATAAATAATTGCTTCTTTAAAGCCTTAACTCAAATGTTATGTATTGGTGCTATAGTTGGTCTTTGAATTCAGAAAAAGACACCAAGGCAATCACATATGCTTGAAAAGAGGGACAAAATTTAAGTCAGTGCATGGAAGACATTGAACAATTCATTTATTAAAAGATTCATTCAAAATCAAATCATTGATAAAACACCACTTGGGCTTACATTGCCTGCTTGCTCTATATTTTAAACCATTACATCTCATTAGAAAGTGTGGCGTTTCATATATTATAAGCTCCGCAGGATTAAGACCTAATTAACCCTACGATCTGCATGTGACAGCAAAAATAGAGGCGGAGTGGCTGACTACAGCCCTGTGTAAACCATATCGGCCTGGAGGAGGAGAAGACGCTCGGTGCCTCTGCACTGGCTCTGTACCTGCAGCATAAAAGGAAATGTGTAAGCCTAGGGCATCCTGTGATATTTCAACCATCCATTACGACCTGGACTACATCTAACAGAGGCAGATTTGGGGTCAGTAAAAAACAGAGGAGAAGGAAAAGAAGATCTAGCAAGAAAAGAAGAGAAAGAGATTGGAAATTAGGAAATTAGGAAAATGGAGAAACAAATAGTGTGAGAAAGAGTAAGGCCAGAATATGCAAACACACAGACTTTGTTTCGCCAAGTGTGTAGTTGACTTGAAATTGGAAAGTAAAAAAGACAGTTTACGCTTATACCTGCAATTTCTACTAATAGCAAGAAATGCAGTGCTATATTTATTACTTTGTGCACTTGCAATTTAGACAACGTTGTTGATTAAAAGGGCAGCATTCTAATTTTGATGTGTTGCCGCGTCACATCCCTCACTCTCAGTATAGATTTTGATTTTTTTTTTTCAGCATGTGCATCCACATGTGTTTTCAGCTAATATTGCTTTAGCTGTGTATTTGTATTTAAACATTAGCATCTACCTAAATCCATTACCTTTAAATTAATTAATACTTTAATATGACCTGTAAAGAAATTGTTCTGACAGCTTTAGCCTCACATTCTTGGCCATGAACTGTAGTCTTCAGAAGGCACAGAGTCATGTGATGCATGTGCATCTAATTACAGCCATCTCTCTGCTCTATTGTGTTATATTACCTTTCTTTTCTTCTGCATTAAAACCTAGTAGATGTGCTTTCATCCTGTCACTGTGCTTATTAAAACTTTACATATTCACAGCTCAGCAGGACAGATCCTTAATGAGCAGGAGAGGACTCACTAATGGAGTTTTTCCTGTCCGTTTCCATCACACAAACTAAGAGCAATAATGAGCAGGGTCCTAACAGAGGGACATGGCTAGAAAAGGAACAGTTTCTATATAGTGCCAGTCAATAATATCATTCTACAGTGGAGAAAGTAGAATCATACGCTATTGATCGCATTAATTGCTGAAACACAAAAGTGAATTGGTATAATCTAATTATAGAAATGCTCTGGACAATAATACCATTCTTAGACAATCAATTTAGATCCATGATCTAATTTCAGAAAGAGTCACATACATAACTTATTAACACTCACATCCAAATCCAGAGGGAAACCTATTGCCTGTAGTCTATTAGACTGGTTTTGTTTTCAGGACACAGATTTTACATCGATTGGACATTATCATACACAAAAATGTAGGCTATTAATAATATGCATAGTCACAACAATATAAAAAAATAGTAACATTGACATAACAAAAAGTCATGCATTAACAGAATCAGAGTTTCTTTTGCTATTTAGTTTGGGTTGTATTTTATTTCACCCCATGAAGATTTGTTTAAAAGATTTGTTTTTTTGTTTAAAAATTTGTTTTCAAGAATTAGGGCATGTGACATATCCTGTCCATGTGTCGAATTTGGCTAGCTTCATGCAGGTGACAAAAATGTTGTGCCAAAAATCTGTAGCAAGTGTTTGGGCACATGAAGCATTTTCTTGTCCTTTTCAATTCAGCCTAATTGCTTTGCTGTTCTATAGGCTTAATTATACGGTTTGTTTTATTTTTGTTATTTAACATTTTACCAATTTTAAACATGTTTTCCACAATATATATATATATTTTTTTTTTTTTACACGTCAGGGCTCGACATTAAGCTTCCAGAAATTGGTCTCCTCTAAATTCATATACCATCAAACTGTAAACCTGCAAACATCATATTCATCTAAAAATGTAAGCAAGTTCCAAACTATGTAGTGCTGCCTTCTGAGCTGTCAGCTTTTAGTTGCTATCAGTAAGCATTTTTCCATCAAGTTGAGAATAATGGAGCCGCACTCAGATTTTTCTCAGCCCTTCAAGTGCAAAATACAAAATGCCTAGCTGACTGCTACTACCTGATTCAATCAAGTGTGCAACATTGTATACCCTTGGGCTATACGCAGAGAGGGGGGAAGGCCAACTTGTGTTTTAATTAATATCATAATACTCTATTCTCAACAGTCAAGCCTGTAGCGTTTGAAGCTGTGTCTTTATTTTTCTGTCTTGTAAACATTTTAAAGACATAAGCAAAAATGCTTGAAGCCTTTTTCTTCCTCTGCACACTCTGAGAGGTTATACTATTGCATTTGGTTTGTTATATGAGAGGCTTTAGTTCACTATATGCAAACATACATTTTGATGACAGAATGATACTGTGCTTGAAAAATGCTATGTGTTGAAAAAGAAAACAGACTTGTGAATTAATGATAGTGGTAAAGTATGCAGTGTGCATGCTGTTGGTATCTGGTATCATTTAATGGAGTATTTCATTTTCAGTTGCAATGCATTTCTGCATCTGTTGTTTTATGCATTTTCTACTCCTTAAATTCCATAATTGCAAGCTTTGTAATAACAGAATGAAGGTAGAGAAGGCCAAAAAGCATAATGTGTAGGGGAAAAAAGAAGGTTAAACAACAAAAGGTCTGAGTGGGGTGAGGGGAAAGACATTGCCATGGGTCACGTGGTTAACAAATCAGACGTCAGAGATCCGGGGGAAGCTCTGCACCCTTAGGGCGGACCTGGGGACGTGTGTGTGTTTCGTGGAGGCTCACTGATCACACATTGAACACACACTTAAGGCCTAATTCAGTCTACTGTACCTGCTTTACACTGGGGATATCCCAAAGTAGCATAAACAGAACTATGGAAGATCACAAGCTATTTAATTATTTGTAATTAATTCATTTATTACTGATATTCAAAACCCTAAAATAGAGTGGACTAAGTGGAAGTCAGACAGAAACAGATCAAATATTATGTATTTGGACATTTGAGATTAAATTGGAAGCTTTGGGAAATCATATGCAGTGACTTGTGAAGAGAGACATTGTATTACATAAATTGTATTTTTTCGAAACAAAAAACAAACTGCAAGCATTTTTAATTACTCGAGGTGAGTTTTCCGCACCAGGAGATCCGAAGTGATTATTCCAGCCCTGGGAGAGGAGCTGTCTCCCTGTGCTCTGTCAAAAGGTCAATTATGGCCCGAAACCGCCACATGGCTGACACTGACCTGGAAGGACCAGCCACGACCCCACAACCACAGGCTCCAATGACTGGATCATCTAACATGCAAGCAGCCTGCAGCCATGGAAAGCTGACATTTCTCCTTATTTAAATGAACACAAACAATATGCATCTCAGCCCTTTGCCCAACCTGAGCCAAATATAAATGCACCAGGACACGGGGACACTGTCGCACTGTCCTCTGAACCCAAAGTCCTGTAGTGTGTGTGTGTGTGTGTGTGTGTGTGTGTGTGTGCTTACTGGTAACACGTTTCTATGAAACCTGTATTTATAATGCATGCATAATGGCCTTTAAAAATTGCACATTTAATATAATGAATAATCATAACAACAGATATAATACATTATAATACTTACCTATTAGTATAACTTGTAAGAGGATGTTAATATATAACACAAGATAAACAGCATGTTATAATGTATTACAAATTGTATTGTTTACACATAGTTATAATTTATTATACATATGTGACCCTGGAGCACAAAAGCAGTCTTAAGTCGCTGGGGTATATTTGCAGTAATAGCCAAAAATACATTGTATGGGTAAAAATTATCGATTTTTCTTTTATGCCAATAATCATTAAGATATTAAGAAAAATCATGTTCCATGAAGATATTTAGCAAATTTCCTACCGTAAATATATCAAAACTTCATTTTTGATTAGTAATATGCATTGCTAAGGACTTCATTTGGACAACTTTAAAGGCGATTTTCTCAATATTTAGATTTGTTTGTTTGTTTTTTGCACCCTCAGATACCATATTTTCAAATAGTTGTATCTTGGCCAAATATTGTCCTTACAAACCATACATCAATGGAAAACTTATTTATTCAGCTTTCAGATGGTGTATGGTCGCTGTGATTTTGCCAAGTAAGACATGATCCTGGATCAACATAACTGTCCAAAAATAGAGACTTAACCCAATCCCTACCCCTAACTGTAGGAACAGGAATGTTAACTGGAACATAACTGTCCAAAAATAGGAATGATAGGAATGTTAACTGGTACTTGGTGAAATTACGGTCACCGATGGTGTATAAATCTCAACTCCGAAAAATTGACACTTAAGACTGGTTTTGTGGTCCAGGGTCACATATATGTCTCATATCTTGACATTGTTTATTTAAACACTCAAAAAAAGGATAAATGTTAACACTTTACTTTGATAGTCCACTTTAGACATTCTACTAACAGTAAGTAACTTTGCAACTACATGTCAGCTAGCAGTCATTAGAGCATTAGTAGACTGTCTGCTTAATATCTTCTAACACTTTATTTTGATAGGTCCACAACATACAACATACTGACTATGAGAAAATTTGCAAGTATATGTCAACTTATTCTACTAACCTAACAGTCTACTCTGAGAGTTAGTAGACATGTAGCTGCAAATGAATGAGAATTAGTTGACACGTATTTGCAAAGTTACTTATAGTTAGTAGAATGTCTAAAGTGGACTATCAAAATAAAGTGTAACTGGATAAATGTCTTTCCTGAATATAAATGTTGATTATTGCTTTGTTTTATTAATAATAATAATTATTATTATTATTATTATTAGGCCTATTATTATTAAATAATAATTTTTTTAAATAATATCAAATGAAAGATTTAATTAAACGGGAGAGTTGGAATATCATTGGGCGTTTCTCAAACAGAAGAGAAGTGGAGGTACATAAGAAAAAGTTATGTTAACACTTTACTTTGTACACAAAATGTACACAAAAAGTAAATTTTGTGTACACAAAAGATTAAAATATAGAAGTGCCACTACTGTGTACTGGTGTGTACCAACCCATTTCGCCGAATTTGCACGATATTCGAGAATGGTTTAACTAATCAACTTTAATTCAATAACTTTTTGGCAGGGTCTAAAAATGCTTCGATTTTTGTGAAAATCAGAGCAACTGTCTAGGAGGAGTTTGGAAAAAAAAAAAAAAAGTATTTTTTTCAAAAAATTCCAAATAGGGGGAAAATATTCATGATGGGAAATGACATAATAGGGTGCAATTGAATCGTCTTGAGCCAAGGAGTCTGAGAAAAACAATAATAATTGTAATAATAATAATAATAATAATAATGGAAAAGTTTTGGAAAATGGTAAAGTCTTTCACTGCTTTTAGGTTTGGGATTATTTTTTCAGTTTAAATCCTGACTTAATTTGCATATCCTGCAAATCCTCCTTTTAGGTGTTATAGAAATGGCCATCCTAATTATAACCATAAGAACTATTACAACCTAAATAGATATAACCAAAATATTTTAATGTATTATAATTAGTTACATTTATTAATGAGCTGATATTGCACAGATTGTATAAGGCATTAAGAATTAAGAATTCACTTACAATCCATTATAAATACAGGCTTCCAAGAAACTGTTACTGAATGTCTTACACCAGACAGCACTAATAAGGAGAATAATCTATGGATTCGTAAACACAGTGAATATAAATGTATGAACATAAGTTATCTCCATTTTTGCAGTAAATCTCTCAACAGGTGTTTAGCCGTTTATTAACTAGTCATAAATTATGAGTCAAGTCTCCTTTGAGGTCTGTATATACTCCTCCTGATTAAAGAGCTTGCCTGGAGCTCTGCTTCCTTCAGTAAATATTTATATTGTGCGGACAAGCTTTCTCTTTCTGTCTGTGCCATATCTGTGGATGTACACCAGCCTTCGTTCAATGCGCACCACTGTAAGGGCTCTTGTGTCTGGAGGGTATATGCGGATTAACCCTTGCAACACACTGACCAGAAGAACAACGAGAGAAAGGTTGAGTATAAACTTGGCATCCCCCTCTCCTCCATGCAGTCCCCTAAAACCCCAACCCCCACTCCATCTTCTGCCTCACCGTTCTCTGGAATCAGTTTTTGTAATATGCCTGGGCTACATCATACAGAGAAGCATTACAAATCACTACTCCAGTGCCCACAGAAACCAATCATTATAGCCACCAAACACAAACAAAAATAAATGGATATCCAATGAGAAATGTGAGGAAAAGGTATTTTTTCACATTCTAATACAATGGGAACACAAGAGCTCCATATATATCAGGTTATGTGGCTGTAGCCAAGGGCCATGCACAGCAGGCTCATATTAGTTTTAAATACAGATTGTGAGCAATAAAGCAGCAGAAGGGGTTCTGTCCCCACTGCACACAGAATCAGAGACCGGCTCCTCTTCTCTGCCAGAGAGCTTCAATCACAGACAGGAAATAAATGTACTTGTTTGGTTGTGTCATCTATAAACTGTTATTGATCTCTCAAATGAAATTTGTTCGTGCTGATCGATCAAACGCATTATCTTCTTGTTTTTTTGTTTCCCTTCCTCTACAGTCTATTAGCTGTTACACAGCAGTCTCCCCAGGCGCTGAGAGCACAGAGGGTTCTGGGTGAAGTGGATTCCAGGCTGAGAGTGGTGGTAGAGTTGTTAAAGTCAGCCAGCAGACATAAGCACCAGTGCTTAAAGGTAATGGAGTAACACCATGACTAAACAGCAGGGGCCTGAGGTGCAGAGCTCGATCCCCCCACGCACCCCCAACAACCCCCAAACCCCAAGGCGTAAGCCCGCCAGCTGGCATATCTCAGCACTTGGCAGGTCAAACAGACACGCGAGTTAAACCTATATGGCTTGTGTTACCCATGCTCAAGTATCAGTGGAGAGCAGGATGACACCAGGGACAGTTCAATACTATCAGCGTGTGTTGGCTACAGGCCCACAAACATGTTCAGCCCACTGAAGGAGGAAAGTTTTTAAAAGAAAGTCTGTCCTGTATAGGAGCAAGCGGGTTGGACAGGGCAATATCAAAATCAGTGTTAAAGGTGTTGTGTTAATGACTTTCATGGTTTCTTCGGGGTAGTATGGTGGAATACCGAGCGAGAAACTGTGATGTTTTAAAGGCTAAATCTCCTCTAGGGACAAAGCAAAGATAATCCACTCAATCCACAGTGTGACTCAAAATGAGAAGAAGAAAAAAAAGTTTACCAGTGTATGCAGAGGTGTCTGTCACAGCACAGACACATACATACAAATACATGAAGACACCAACATACAGAAGTAGAAGCTTGTTGACTATTTGTGAACTCTGGATGATTCTTCAAAAATATATTATTTCTAGATTGTTTTGGACTTTTGTAAACATGAAGTTTAAATTTAGATTTAGATATCACAATATTTAGTAGTTCATTTAGTAGTTAGTTGTAGTAGTAGTCATATCTAGCTATATAGGTAATTAAAGTGCCCCCAAGTTTCATTGGGGGTGTTGGGCACAAGGTGGTCTGTTTTATTTGAGTAGATCACAGCTTCTGACATCACAATGCATATCATCCAATGCTATGCTGGAAGTTAGCAGGGCATCACAACAAAACAAGATCCATCTCACTGTCATCAACAGATGGGCCAAACGTTTTTTTTTTTAGATGGAAAATGTTTAGACTAAACCTGTTCAATTTTCAAAAAGAAAGCTGTCGATACTCAGAATAAACATAAAAACTAAAGAAGTTGTAACAGACGATTTAGTACTTTTAACTAAAGTATTTATATCTCCCCTATATATATATGTATTTCTTAAGTTTATTCTTTATGTGTCTTGTCATGATTATGTGTACTGGAAGCTTCAACATCAAGATAAATTCCTTGTGTGTGCAAACTTGGAAATAACACTCTTTCTGACTTTTTACTTTATCTTTATATTGAGGTTTGAATATGGATACAGTCCCTACACTCAGGCTGCTTAACTAGCTTAAAAAGTTCCTTGGATAAGCAGCTTTGTAAGTAAAAAAAATAATAATAATTTTGGTTGACTAGTCTTATCAGCAAGATTTCCCATTATCTTAGAATTACCTTAATATTGAATATTTAATGTTGATTTAGAAGAAAAGAAAGCTGTCGATACTCAGAATAAACATAAAAACTAAAGAAGTAGTAACAGGCGATTTAGTACTTTTAACTAAAGTATTTATATCTTCCCTATTTTGGTATGCTACTCCAAACCACCTCCTGTCCCCTGTTAAAGAACAACGGATGTGTTCACAATTAAACTTGCTGACTTGGTGATGTAAAAAGAAGCAGGGCAGACTCATTTCTGCCCTACGAATCTCAATTAGAGTACACTGCATTTCCATATTTCTGCATGATTTATTGTAAATATATCCAACTCACCTTATTTAAAATAGTCTAGAATCTCTGAAAATGATTTGTTGCAGTTAATAATTTAGTATAATTATAAGTTAATTTAGTATTGCTTAAGTTTATTCTTCATGTGTCTTGTCATAATTATGTGTACTGGAAGCTTCAATATCAAGATTAATTCCTTGTGTGTGCAAGCAAACGCTCTTTCTGACTTTTTACTTTATCTTTATATTGAGGTTTGAATATGGATACAGTCCCTACACTCAGGCTACTTAACTAGCTTAAAAAGTTCCTTGGATAAGCAGCTTTGTAAGTAAAAAAAAATAATAACAATTTTGGTTGACTAGTCTTACCAGCAAGATTTTCCAGTGAACAGCAATAACCATTCATTTGTTCTCTACGGTGGCCTATTCAGCATACTCTGATGTTACATGCATAGCCAAAACAACTCTGACTGCATTCAAGGTATAAAGTTTTTTTGTTTTTTTTCTTTTTCGTGTTCATACATTCCGTGGGAATTAACCATATGTTCTTGCCATTGCAATTACCATGTTCTGCTGTTTGAGCTACAGGAACATTATACAACAGTATCAAATGTCATGCTCTGATGTTAAGGAGCACAAAGCTCACTTTAAAACAATTATAAATTAAAAGCTATTTTAAAAAGTAATCTTCAACCTGAAACATGAAACAGAAAGAGGCAACCACATTAGACTTCTAAATTAGAAGACTATTTCAAACAGTGGAAAATATTGGACATTTTCCTTTTTTTTCAATCCTCCTTTTCTTTTCTTCCCCTCCCTCGTGTCTCCAGTTTTCTACCTCTATCACTGCGCTATTGATAAGATGTCTAAATTTATTGCAGAATAATTCTGAGGGAAAAGAGATAAAAGGTTTCTGAATAAAATATGAGGAACAGGCTGTAAATTGTAGCAATGCATATCATTTCATTCAAACGTAGGACGCAATTACCATCTGCGACGCTCATCAGCCCTTCCTTTATGGCTTAATTATATGTTTAATGCTATCAGATCAAGGAAAGGGCAAAACAGATGAATGAGGCAGAGAGAGAACAGATTCCACAACAAGACAAAAGGCATATGAAAAAGTAACATAAAGGATAGAATTGATTTCATTTACTGCCAAATTGGGAAAGTTAATTTAGACACATTGTGTGCTCATCTTCTCTGTTGTATGATAATAAAAAGACATGTTTGGTAGTGGGCCTCATACAAATGTAACAAAGGGTGTCAAGTTCCTCCAAAACCACCATATGTCTGGCTTTTGATGTAGAAGCATTCGACTTATGAAATTATTTTATTATAAAGATTTATGTGTTTCCGGATACAAATCAATGGGTTTTAGATTTTTGCTTGTCTGGATGTATTTTGTACTTTTGTCTCTCCAGATCTCTACATGATTTTTAGACCTTAAAACACGGTCAACTGCTGAGGCCATCTCTAGTACCAATTCAGTGAAATAATATCATTTTGTGATGGAAGGAGGAATGAGTTTGATCTTTATTATTTGTTTTTCCCACAACAATCCAGCAGAATGAACAAACCATGTATGAAACAGATAATTTTATTCTTACTTCATCTATATTCAAAATAAAATGTCACAGTTTATTCTTTTATTAACTATTATATAAATTTATATGCCAGTTTAATGCTTGCCATGCTACTATATTTCTTTAATTCTTTAAATGAATTGGCCTCATCAACAAACATGCAGTTCAAAATAATGCCGCATACTAATATTTATGAAAAGATATTTGTGTATTTCCTGCACAAATTGATAAACAGGTGTTTGAGAATGAGTAATGTTCAAACTCTGTAGCATTAGGAGTCAGCCTGCTCATGAGGCTTCAGGCTGGCCACAGGGCATGGAGGGGCCAATAAAGCCTCTGTCTAAAATCTGAGATGCTGTCCAGCTTGCATTACAGACTGACATTTAACACTGCTGCCAAGCAAACACCTGCCACTGTATCAGACCAACTCACACACAGTCAGGCCACATTGTACTGCTTTACTCAAGTACTGTTGCTGATCAGATTTAAGGCACGGATATTACTTGTTAGTCTCATACCAATGGATTATTCCATGTTTATTAGGCTACGTCCACACCAAGCCAGAGCTTTCCCTATCCAATCATTTTTTTCACCTCGTCTCAAGAAATATCTGCGTCCATACGAAACCACGAAACGGTCACAAAACGATGTAGTATACATGCCAGACCAGCATGTGGTGCTGTAATTCTGCCACAGAGATACACTAAAAACGGAGAAGAAGACTTGGACTATGCGCATAAACCTTGCGCGCGGTATACAAACGAACATGGAACAATAAACGTATTATTCTGTGTTAATGTTAGTTAATAAAAAGACAATCGTTCAGTGTTTGTTCATGTTTTTGTTGCTGTCACGTGACGTAGCAGTGTCTGACTAGGGGCGAGACGTGGGCTGATGACGTCATCGTTTCAGAAAATATACGGATTCGCTGTCCACACGAAAACGCAAGGGCGGCATTTTCAGATTTATCCACTCTGGGACCCGGTTTCAAAAAATATCGGTTTCACTCTCCCAAAACGCTGGATCCGTCTGCACTAAACGCCTATACGATACAAAATGTATGCGTATACAGCTAAATATGTCTCCATGTGGACGGGGCCTTAGTTTCCTGTGTCCTGGTGCTACACTGTAAAATGTTTTGTGAGGTTACTGTAACATCTAAATGAATAGGTTTTAGTAAAAAATTATTGCTGAATCAGCTGAATGCACTAGAAAAAAAATACAAAAAGTATTTCAAACGTCAGATCAGGTAGAAAAAGCTCTTAAAGGTAACAATTTACTCTTAAAGGTCAAAAAGCATTTGTACGTTTTACAGAGTAGAATATTCATTCCACGCTCACGGTAAGTGGTTACTGTTTATTAAAGCCTTTTAAACAAGTGTAGGCTTGCTTATTATTTTATAATAATTAACAATTGTTGCTGGAGTAAATGTATAGCCTATATGTACTTATTAAAATGCATAATGACAGGGAGACTACATGTTTCTGTTAAATAGATGTGAAAATAGCAATCTTGTTACTTTTTGTGCAAATTTTAAGAAACTATTTTAAAACTTTGATTTTAAATGACATTTTGAAAATAACTTTTCTTTAGGATTCTAGAACATTTCACAAACTGATAAATTTTTATTGCATTCTACGAGTTTCTCATATGTGAGCAGGACTGTTTATAGCCCTTCATCAGTGCTGGGGCAGAGTCCCTCAACCAAAAAGCATCCCCATATTTTTTTTTATACTGTTATGGATATATGAAGATAAATTGTTTTACCTGCAGTAGAATTGTGCACAAGCTACACACACAGTAAAGAGCTGCTTCATAACTGACAAACGTTAGAGGATTTTACCAGTTTTGTTTCCTACAGTGTAGGATCGTCTCATAAAGTATCCCGTTGCTACTGTATTTTGGTGTGATAAACTGCTGCAAATGATTCAATGTGTAAGTGAACTGTCCAAATTAACAAAACTGAATTGTAAACAATTTCAGACTTTGCTGCAAACCTGTTTAACATATTCTGTTTAACATAAGCCCTCATATTTCATCAAAAATATCTTAATTTGTGTTCCGAAGATGAACGAAGGTCTTACTGGTTTCGAACAACACGAGGGTGAGTAATTAATGACAGAATTTTCATTTTTGGGCGAACTAACCCTTTAGGATCTAGATTTTTGAATCTGGCCTCACTACAAATACAAAAAAATTACTATTACAGTGTATTTGACAATGCCTATACTCTTTAGTCTGTCTTTAAGTACTATTTGTAACAACATGAACATGAATGAACAAACTGTTTGTATCCATTGGCATTGACTAATATATTCTAAAATATAATATATAAACATTGTGTATCGTATTATGCCACAATTGAAGGTACTTTATATAACAGCATTAAATATTGTATATATCAATCCAATTAAAATCCATATGAAAACAGTTAATATCTAACAGGTGCAACTCTTTTAAAGGGACAGTTCACCAGAATTATTAACCTTAAGACAGACTTCCGCCCTGTGACTTCTGGCCTGGCACGGCTGCTGTCTTAAAACAGCTTGCACTGTGGGTCTGAAGCTGATACTGCGGTGTACTGACCATCTAAAAGGAAACACACGGCATGAAAATTCTCAGGTCAGTATATGGTAATCTCCGTTGTCAGACAAGGATTTGTATTATAAATATTTTTATGTAATAATGCAAGTAATTATATTTAAAAGTAACATTTCACTGGAGCTCATGTCTCAAAAAAAGGGTCTATTGATGCTCCACAATGTGACCATTTCTCAGCACTAAGTTTAATGTTTGGGGACACTGGGTATATTAGTTTACCTGGGATTAAAAGAACTAAGCCGCCATCTAGAGGCAGAGCGTTCAACAGCTGAAGAAGGAACGAATCTCCCCACTATGCAGAGTTCCCACTCTAATTAAACACATCTCACCAATTAAGGTTTACTAGAAAAAGACAACTAGGTGTGTTGGAGCAAAGTCAAAACTAAGGTCTGTAAGAAAGTGGCTCTCCAAAATCAGGAATAAAGAACCCTGTAGAATTTCCTAACAGCGTCTACATACTGGTCATATATGTGACCCTGGACCACAAAATCAGTCATATATGGGTCAGTTTTTTGAAATTGAGATTTATACATCATCTGAAAGCGGAATAAATAAGCTTTGTTAGGATAGGACAATATTTGGCCAAGATACAACTATTTGAAAACCTGGAATCTGAGGGTGCAAAAAAATCAAAATACTGAGAAAATAGCCTTTAAAGTTGTCTAAATGAAGTTCTTAGCAATGCATATTAATAATCAAAAATTAAGCTTTGATATATTTACGGTAGGAAATTTACAAAATATCTTCATGGAACATGATGTTTACTTAATATCCTAATGATTTTTGGCATTAAAGAAAAATCGATAATTTTGACCCATACAATGTTTTTTTGGCTATTGCTAAAAATATACCTAAGCGACTTAAGACTGGTTTTGTGGTCCAGGGTCACATATTAATCAGTCTCTTTATTATGCCTCTGTATCATAATGCTTGAAATAATGAAATCGTGAATGCCGAATGTCTCTAATCTGTTATTTAACATATCTTATATTTTATACTACACTGTTCTAAGCCTTTTGTATTATATCTTTAGTTCTGATTAGGTAGATGCATCATTAGAAGCATTTGCAAATTTGCCACAAGGTTTTCATATGGTAAGAAATAAAAAATGAAAATGAATTTTAGGTGGGCAAATATTGTGACTTAAAAGTAACTTCATTTATAACATTGAATGTAATAATGTTCAATATAACTAGACTATTTGTCATGCATTTTGTTACTTCTGTTACTCCCTGTCACTCACGCTGACTGGCAGAAACTGATGGGCTGGGTTTACCCTGCCTCTCTGCCTGCAAAAGAGTAATTTACATATTTGAGGCAAGGTCCTGCTTAAAGGCTATAGCTATAGTCATAATAGCTGCACCATCTCAACCACAAACATTACAATCCAGGACTAATTAAGGCGGGTGCTGCAGTGTGAGCATGGGTAGGCAACTAACAACAACCATTACAACAGCCAAATGCATTTATTTGACTGCTGCAGTAGCAGAGGGAGGTGGGAGATGATCACTCATTACAGCTATTTACAGCCAGTCACAGCTGCAGGAAATAGCATACAGATTTCCCACATAGTGCCATACTAGTTAAAGGGAGTGAAAAAGGAAGCAATTGATTTCAAATTAATTGTTTGAAAGGTTTCCTCGATGGGAGCCATCTGTCCAAACAAGCTGAACATTTAGTATAAAATGTAATCATAATTAATTAAAGCCCTAACAAATTGCATACATCATAGTTAACATGGACAGATAGTACAGCAGGAAATGTTATGAAACAAATTAGCTCCAACAATGAAAGAAAATGACCTCACATAACTAAATATTACGGTCGTTTCCATGAGCCATATTTCTTAATGAATTCTCTAATTAATTTAATTCACACATTGTGCATAATTTGAAGCAGGAAATGTCACTGGGTCAGATTTAACCATAGTCATGCTGGCTGTCGGTTTCAACAAGAGACACATTAGCTAAACATGACCTCTATGCAAATGAAAGACCAACTGTTGTAATTTGAATTCAAAATCCCTAATTAGCATGTTATAAAGACATAATGAAAGATTGTTCCGCTCAACTCAGGACATGCCAGAGTCACTTTTTTCAGGGTCTGAAAAGATCTCAATTAAGGAGATGTCTGCATTACAGGGCTCATTTCAAGATAACATGTTCAACCACACTAATTACATCTTCCACTGTTAGAATAATAACAGGTAACAGGGACTTACTAATTTACCATTCTTTCCAAGATTATTTAAACTACCAGTCAAAATGCTTCTTTTGCATTTTCTACTTCAAATACAATTTTCATCAGTTTTTTTTTATCAGAATATATATATATATATATATATATATATATACACACACTTTTTTAGCAGTTTACCTACACATAAAACAACTGGCATTAAAAATAAAAGCGCATAACAGTCAGTCTTTTTAGTTTAGTATGACACTGCACAAAGCTCACAATCATAATGCTTGATATGATGTAATCAGTGGTAACCAGGTCTCAAGGTAAAAAAAAATAATAAAAAAATTGCCAAATCTCTCCTTTCTGTTATCTAACACTTCACATATTGTATATTACACTGTTCCCTTTCAGTCGTTCACTTTCAACGTCACGTCGATAACCGACAAATTGGGGAACTCTCTAGAGAGACCAATCTACTTCAAGTGTAAACTAAACAAGCTAATGCATATTGGCATGCGATGATTGCATCCAGCTGCCGCTGATCACAGCGCAAGTACAAATAGGCAGCATGGGCAATGCATACTCAGCTTTTCGCTTCGGAGCCGAGCGGTGAGAATCGTTCTGCTATTTCCAAGCTTCATTTGTGAATGAGACGAGTTCAGCGCACACTAAGGAGGCTTCTTCATGTTGGTGGAATGGTGCTACAGCGGTGGTGGTTTCCCGTGTCGAGTGGGTTGCACACATCAGGCTGCACTACCCCTTGTTTGTGTTGCAGGCGGCCATCTCCCCTGTGCGCTTCAGCATGCTAAAAGAGCCTTTTGCCTGAAAGAGCATTCATGGGTGGGCACGTCTTTTTAAAGATGGTGTTGCGTCTGTACTAACTCGACACTGCGTAAAGATGACGTTGCATCTTGGTATAGATGCGGTTTCACCCATGCTTTTCTGGATGCGGTTGTTACCTGGCACCGGGTAATGGTCACGATCGCTGCCTCACGTGCCTGGCCATTATGTACATTGAGGCTGCATTCATGGATGAGTTATGTTCTCATTGCGGGAATATGACCATCTCTGAGTTGCGGACCAGGCTCCGATTTCTCAAAAGGAGTGGAGTTCCAGTGCCTCTGCCTCAATCTGGTTCTTTTCCTGGCAGAAATCGGGGTAGGACTACTTCAGGAAGTAGCTTGGGCGGTCTGAGGTTCCCAGTGGCAGTGACTCCTCCGAGGAACCAACCTCTGAGGAACCATCACTCCTCTAGCACTCTGCAGCCAGTCGAGCTGCCCAAGGAATGTGCTGGGCCCTCTAAAAGGAGCGTACCAGCTGTATCATTCGGGGCTCTTCCCGACGATAGGATGTTGATCGCTGCATCAGAGAGCAAGCCGGAGCTCTCTGGAGAGGAAGATTCGGCTGCGCTGCCACCCTCCAGGACGGTGGCAATGCCTGAATCGGATCCAGAGATGACGGCTATGCTTGCCTGGGCTGCCGAGAGAGTAGGGCTCGAGTTGAAACTTCCATAGTGTCGTGAGCCAACGAGGTTTGCTGATTGGTTTCTTGGGGTGCCCCGCCCCGGTGCCTTTCTGCCTGGAGGTGCATGAGGAGCTCATCAGGTTGTGGATGGCACTTTTTACTGCCAGAAACCGGCCTGCTAGCTCCTCCTCCCTCACCACTCTCGACTTTGGTACAGCTAGGGGATATACAGAGGTCCCTCTGGTGGAGCGGTTGTTAGCGATGCAGTTGTGTCCTAATACTGCCTCCACCTGGTGAGGCAAACCATGCCTTCCCTTCTGGGCCTGTAGGTACTCATCTGGTCTGACCAGGCAGTGCTTATGCAGACTGTGGAGAAGCTTCCTCCGCTCTACACGCTATGGTGTTACTGCAGGTCCACCAAGCTAAATCGCTGAAGGACCTGTACGAGTTTGGCCACGACCCAGAGGTTCTGAAAGAACTCCGAACCGCAACTGACCTCGCGCTTCAAGTGACGAAGGTCACCGCAAGTCCTCCGGGTCATGCAACGTCCACACTTGTGGTCCAGGAGCGTCATCTCTGGCTGTGGATGTCGTCAAAGTTTGGTTCGTCGGGTTGAACTCTCCTAGTCCTTCCTCAATACCCTCTTGGGACCTGATTCTGGTGCTCAGAGCACTCCAGCTGAGACTTTGCAGTCAGCCGAGGTGAAGTTTCTTTCAATAAAATCTCTGCTCCTGGTTGCATTGGCCTCTATTAAGAGGGTAGGGGACCTGCCCGCATTTTTGGTCAACGAATCGTGCCTCGAGTTCGGGTCGGCTGACTCTCGGGTAACTCTGAGACCCCGGTCCGGCTATGTGCCCAAGGTTTCTACTACTCCCTTCAGGAATCAGGTAGTGAACCTGCAAGCACTGCCCCCAGATGAGGCAGACCCAGCCCTAGCTTTGCTCTGTCCCATCTGTGTTCTAAGATTGTACGTGGACCGGACACAAAGCTTCAGGACCTCAGAGCAGCTCTTTGTCTGTTACGGAGGCCGTCAGAAGGGGAAGGCCGTCTCTAAGCAGAGGATGGCCCACTGGATAGTGGATGCCGTCGCCCTGGCTTATCAGGCACAGGGCGTGCCCTGTCCACTCAGGTTGCAAGCTCACTCTACCAGGAGTGTTGCATCCTCCTGGGCACTGGTTGTGGTGCCTCGCTAACAGATATTTGTAGAGCTGCGGGCTTGGCGACCCCCAACATGTTCGCTAGATTCTATAGCCTTAATGTTGAGCCAGTATCCTCCTTTGTTCTCACCTCAAACGGGTAGAAGCACCGAGAAGCCCCGGCTAGTGTCGGCTTGCTATGTCACAAATTTGCTTTAGAGTTCCTTTGCAGACCCTGTCGAGCTCCTCTGTCACCCCCGGCAGCCAGACGTGGCGGAGCTTCCGGCGCCAGGCCTTCACTCAATGTCTCCATGAGCACCGGTAGGAGGCTGGGTGCCATATGTAGATATGACCCCAAGGGGATCCCATATGTGTATTCTTCCACATATAGCTTTAAGTCCGTGTTTCCCCAGTGGACTCTCTGCCATTCCTCCAAAGGGGTTACAGCCACCTCTAAATCTTCCATATGTACAGAAACCCTAAGGGGTTAATCTATATGTGTAAGTGCCACCTGAAACCTCCTTCGGGAACGATGGGGCTTCCACAACGTTGCTGTTCCAGTGGAACGGGTACGTTTTCCCAGTGTTATCCAATCTCACTGAGTTGATATAGTCCAAAGGAAACAGTGACTGGCCTTCCTGGTGTGAGCCCTGGCCCACACTCTAACAAGCGGCGCAGGAGTCTCGCACGGGACACTGGAAGGGGCAGCATCCATGGCACTTTGGTAGGGATCCCCAATTCGTCTGAGTATGCGTTGTACATGCTGCCTATTTATACGCTCTGCAATCAGCGGCAGCTGGATGCAATCATCACATGCCAATATGCATTGGCTCATTTAGCTTACACTCGAAGTAGATCTCTCTAGCGAGATTCCCAATTTGTCGGTTATCGACGCGACGTCTCCATTCCCTCCTTCAGGGAATGAGGGTTACATACGTAACCAAGACGTTTCAGGTCTTTTGTATTGTATTATAAGATAGTTGTATTCACTGTCTCAGGGTATAGCTGTAGTGTGTAGCTGTAGTGATTTTGATGGATTAAATGGTGATTACATAGAAATCTTCTATGACAGAAGACATAGAAATCCATATCATCTAACGTAAAAAAAAAAGAAGCAATTACTTGAAATGTTTTTATTGTGTGTTTCCAATAACTGTTCTTGTTTATTTCCTTTTTATTACTGTTTAATTTTTATTTATATTATCTTGGCTCACATAAATAAATAAATAAATAAATAACATTTCACCTAAACTACAGCATTCTTTTGTTTCTCCTTACAGATTGTGTGTATACCTGTACTGTATGTTTTAAAGTCTATTCTACAGGAACAAACAGCAGTCTATTGCAACAAAACAGGTTAGACCAGACTTGATACCAGTCTTCACAATCTTTCAACAGACTACACGGATATAAATATCTTAAAATGTTCCACTTTATATATTCTTCAGAACATTACTGTGGCAGTGCCATGGTACAGGTAAGGTGTCATATGGCAAAAGTGTGGCACTATGAAAAATATGGAACTGAATGACCTCAGCATATTAAACTTTCATGGTATTTACTATGAGTCAAAAGTTTGGACAAACTTTAGTTTTTTTTTCTTCCTAAAGACTTAAAATTAGCTTTGTACAAAAGCATAAATGGGGAATTGCATTAATTTCTTTGTAAAATTTGAAAACTTAGAATATAATTTTTAAATAGATGAGATTATTAAATATATATATATATATTGTTTTGTTTAGTTTTTGTGTTAATCATGACAATTTTAGTCATGTTATATTTCCATATGTTACAGAATTATTCTGTGTAAATTATCATAAGAAACGGTAGGCTAATTCTGCCCACACCTAGTATTTCAAAGTATACTTATAAGAAAAGCATACTGTGCATACCATACCACATACCATGCACCAAGACAATGGTAGTGGTCCTTTTTAAAACGTTTTAAATGTGTCTAACTCTAAGTTACATCCTGATCGGGAATTCATTTCTTAATGCGTCCAAATTATCGCTCTAAATATTGACACGTCGTCACATAGGCTAAGTGTGGGTACGTGTAAAACAGGGCAGGTCTGATGTTCAAAACGCAAGCAGGAACTGCGGATTTAAAGTAGGATGTCTAAAACCCAGGGAAAGACATGAACACAACTGTGTGTGTGTGCTCAGAAGTATCACCGGAGAACTGTCGAGGTGAATCTGTCGGAATATCGAAACGAGTGCAGAAAACATTCATTTGAAAGGACCGGAGCAGCACGAGAGTGATGACAAACTTTTCGACGCCGATCTCAACAAGGAACTTTAACGCGACTATTTCAGAGCGTCATTTGAAACGAAAGCTCTCATATGAATATATGTTGTGTCTAATATGTCTTTGACTGTAAAACCGCGGAAGTTTGCCAGAGTTTAATTTAGGTCATACGGCAGAAATGTTGCCACGCAGTCGTTTTTGAGTTCGGGATGCCCTTCTGTGGTTCCATTCACACGCTCACTAACAAGTTTTGTGCTCTCAAATTGTCTATTTACTGCAGTCGCGAGGGTAATGCACATCGTCTCTGTAAATCCAGGTAAACCACAATCAAATCCCGTTTTTATTATCGCGATAGCTTAAATAACGTTTGTTACCATAGCGACAGAGTGGTTTCATTTGAGTTCTGCTGGTCATTTCGTGCAACGTTCGCGGATTCTCTGCTATGCTGTTAAAAACTGAATGCTTTTTAAACCACTGCGTTTGTTCCTTCTTAGCCAACATACTTAACCGAAGTCGTATCTCTGTTTCTAATTTGTTTCCGACTTTTTAATATTCAGGTAGGCTTGTCATATTAAAGAATGTGGATTCACTCTCTTTCAGAACCGAACTGAGCGTGAACTGAAAATATTTGAAAAGAATTCATAGTACTAAAATAATGAAATTTAGGAAGTATTTAAGGGGCCGTGGGAGGGTCTTGGCTTTTGTGTTTATCGCGTCTGTAATCTGGCTCCTTTTTGACATCGCAGCATTGCGGATATCCATCATCAATGATGGGAATCAGGATCTCAAAGAGAGAGAGAATGACAATGTAAAGGATGTGCTCAAACACCCCCTGCAAAAAGTAAACATAGACAAAAAGGAGTTTTTGAAAAACAGCAACAGGTTTGAAAGGAAAGTTGATAAGGTTTACAGAAAGAGGCCAATGGCGAGGCCAGAAAATCAAGCTGAGTTAAAACAAGACAAACATTTGAATCCAATGTCTATGGCTGACAAGTCTTTTGTGAAACAAAATGAGGTAATTAATCAAAGTAAAGTGAATCTAATTGTGAACTCACTTGTGAAGGGAACAATTATTAGCATCCCTGAAAAAATAAACAAGACAAAAACTGTTATTAATGGCAAAGTGAAGAATATAACTACAAAGATAAACAAAATAAAAGCTGCTTTTAATGGACAGACAGATGCAAATCTAGACGGCAAAGCATATTTGCTTACTAAAGTACTGCCTGCTGTCCAGGAGAAAGCACATTCTCCTGTGCTCAGTGTGAAGAAAGTACATCATATTAATGACACAGTATTGATGCCACATAATGAAGTACATGTAGATGCGGGTTTACGAAAGAACTTGAGTAATGAATTGCTGAAACCAGCAGAGGGTGATAAACCGAAGAACATTATTGAAAATTCAGAGAAACATGGCAGTACTTTCAACAAAACGAAACCAGATATTATTCAAAAACCAAGTGAACTTAAGGCTCAGGACCCAGCAGAGGAGGCATTACGAGTACCGCAGCCTACAAGTGTGTGGGTGAAGAGGTCAGGAGGGCATCATAAGGTTATGGCCCTAGATGTGACAGACAGGCCCAGAGATCCCAGAGCTGTGGGACAGTTTGGCCAGCCTGCAAGAGTTCCCAGAGATAAAGAACTGGAGAGTCGAAGACGCTGGAGTGAAGGATTTTTTAATGTATTCCTGAGTGAACAGATACCAATAGACAGAGCCATCCCAGACACCAGACCTCAAATGTGAGTTTGAACCATAGATTATTTTTGTTGTAGTCCTGCAGGTCATGACAAATTTTCTGTTATGGCAAGATATGTGTAACACCTCCATATCCTGTGTTGTTTAGATGTTCAGAAAACCTTGTTCATGATGACCTGCCCAGTACCAGTGTGATCTTCTGTTTTGTGGACGAGGTTTGGTCCACTCTGCTGCGCTCGGTGCACAGTGTGCTCAACAGGTCTCCTCCACACCTGCTCAAAGAGATCATTCTGGTGGACGACTGCAGCACCAAAGGTTTGAGGGATTGGCTCACATTTTAAAGAAATTATTTAATCAAGTGAGTTCATTGACAGGGTTTAATAGATAAAAGCTTAAGACCTTTACACATAGTTTTAAAATCCAGTTTGGTTGATACAGACTTGCAAGTGACCAGCACTAAACACAGAGGTAAATATGGTCCAAAAACAAGCTTATGTTTCACAGATATCCATAGAGTAAGTAGTTAATTCTTCAATAAGGTACTCCTTTGCCCACTCAAAATCTTGAAAAGTAAACCTTTTTCTAAATGTACTTGCTTAGTCTATGACAAAACATCACAAGTCCTAAAATAAAAATATAAGCATGGATGTCATCATCCTTCAAGAGGATCTTGGGGGCATTTGGAATTTACATTGAATGTATTCTTGCATTGAAACACAGTTAAATGTGTTTTGAAGATCTGAGATGACCGAACACCTGAGAAGAGATGATGCCAACCCCCCAGTAGACCTCAGATGATGCTTACCCTGGAACAACATATAAAACTACCAAATTGTGCTTAATCGCAAAGTTTAACCGCAATCGCAAAGTATAATCGCAACATATAATCATTGCAGTTAATAGTGTTCACTGTCTGTTTCATTACGTGTAATAAACTGCATGATTCCTACTGTACATTTCTGCCATAGTCACCACTAATAACCTACTCCTAAATGTAATGTAGAAACTTAACAATTTCACAATACAAAGCACAATACAAATAAACTTGAATTGAATTGAATTGAATTAAATAAAATTAATGGAATGGAACAGAGTGCAAATGTTTTGAGAAGTGTTTTTTTAAAGACTAAAATTTGACACTGCATGCTGTTATGGTAAAGAATGGTATGGCATGGTAAAGAAAGCACCTCTGATACCAAATATGAATACTGAAAGAAAGAGAAAAAAAAGATTTTTAAATTTGTGTAGTTGTTGGAATGGCATTCATTGTTGTAAAAATAAATTGTACACCTAATGAACTGAAAATCTGGTGTTCAAAGTAGAAGTTTCTTGATTTTACTATACACTTCTTTTAAAAGGGAAGTTAAAAAGTCTGAACAGTCTTTTTTTAAGCATTTTTACTTTAAAACTGTCATAAAAGAAAGATAACTACCTCTAATTGAAGAAGACTTTTCTGCATTTTTGTTTCTGTATGACTAAATTTATTTCTGTTTCTATTGTAGACTACCTGAAGGAGCAGTTGGATGTTTATATGTCTCAGTTCCCTAAAGTACGAATCATCCGTCTGAAAGAGAGACAAGGCCTAATCAGAGCCAGAATCGAAGGGGCCGACGCTGCTACAGGTACTGTACACTCACATTCGATTCAGTTCAGTGTAGTTGCAACGTTTCAATCCATGGATTTGTGCTTAATTTAATCTGTTTGGAATGCATAGAATAGACATCTCTGTTATCTCGCATCTCTGTTGTATAATATGCATATTGTTTTAGTGTATGGCCTTATTGGTTGTTTCAGCAGATCTTGTTTTATCTGCAGGTGAAGTGTTGACATTCCTGGACTCTCACGTTGAGTGTAACGTGGGGTGGCTGGAGCCACTGTTAGAAAGAGTTTACCTGGATCGCAAGAAAGTGGTCTGTCCTGTTATTGAGGTCATCAGTGATAAGGACATGAGGTAATGAAGTATATTCAGTCATGCAATTAAATAAATGCTGTGCTCCCCATTTTGTACATGGCACATTACCGTAGCACATATCCATGTCCCTTTGAGACTCAATAGCCCTTTCCAATGTATCATTCCTCCACTGCTGCACTGAACTGTTAAAATTCATGCACTAAAATGTATTAATTTATTATTTTGTCTACGCAGTTACATGCTTGTTGATAACTTCCAAAGAGGCGTTTTCAGATGGCCGCTGGTGTTTGGCTGGAGTGCACTACCGGAGGAATATATTAGAAAGAACCAGATCAAGGATTCAGACCCCATCAGGTAACATCAACGAAATGGCATATACAATATATATATATTCAGAGCAAGTTGGCTGATCAGATTTGTTAAATAATTTGTTTATTGATTTGTTAAGATTTGTTCATTGATTGGTTTAGCTGTACTTTTTGCATGTTACCAAAGATGACAAGTGTTTTTTATGCTGTATTTTAGAGGGTGTTACTGAATCAAACGATTTACTACAAACACAGTCATTCACAAGTCCTGTTACGTTCCATTAAAATCTGTAAGTCTGCAGAAATAGTTGTTATTTAAACATTAGGTTTCCCCACAAAGGACAGCAAATCAGATTATTCTTTCCCTGCTTGGCTTGACTTTTTATTGAGCTAAAAGAAAACCAACAAATTCCTACATGTTTAGGGGTCCAAGCACCAATCTTGGTAAGAAGTTTTGGTTTCCCTTTATTTTGAGAGGCCCTTTAACACATTCTGTTGACTGTAAGTAATGTTGTACCTACATATCTACTAGCTCTCAATAGAATGTTAGTAGACTTTTAGTAGAGTGGTAGGGTTAGAATAAGTTGACATGTACTTGCAAAATTACTTAGAGTCAGTAGCATGTCTGTTGGGCGACCATCACAATAAAGAGTTGGCCGATATTAGAGGGATAGTTCACCCAAAAATGAAAATTTGATGTTTATCTGCTTACCCCCAGGGCATCCAAGATGTAGGTGACTTTGTTTCTTCAGTGGAACACAAACGAAGATTTTTAACTCAAACCGTTGTAGTCTATCAGTCATATAATGGTATTCGACCACTCCAGATACATTTAGTCCACCATTTTGGAACGTATTGCGGCCCATAGAAACAGTCACTAATGAGGCATCTACTTGTTATATCTATGTCTACTATCCCAGAGCACGTACACGCGTCACGCGCCGAATGTTGTGAATGTGCTCAGACATTGCGGTGGATCAAAGGTAAAAAATTATATAAATACTGTTCAGTTTCTTGCACAGACCGATCGTTTCATGTCTTAAGACCTCAATGTATCGTCACGAGCCGCAGGGTTTAATTTGGTTTTGTCTGTGTGTTTTTTTTTTACTGTCGAAGCCTGGAGCCCATTGACTGCCATTATATGACTGATAGACTGCTACGGTTAGAGTTAAAAATCTTCGTTTGTGTTCTACTGAAGAAACAAAGTCACCTAAATCTTGGATGTCCTGGGGGTAAGCAGATGAACATCAAATTGTCATTTTTGGGTGAACTATCCCTTTAAGCAAACAGTCTACTAATACTCTAATGAGAGTTAGTTGATATGTAGGTGCAACGTTACTTATTGTCAACAGATTGTTCAAAAGGGACCATTGAAAATAAGTGTTACCGAAGTTTCTCCAATTTTATTTGAATAAACAAACAAACATATCCGTCAGCAGCCAATCAAAATTAATCACCTTATTACATCAAATCTGAATGACAGACCATCACAAAATTTGGCAGGTTAAAGAAAAATTGCTGAAAATTTACAGGCAATGCAAGATGTACAGTAGATTAATTTCTTGTTCTTCATCAGAAAAATTTTTGGAGAATTTAGCATTACATCACTTGTTCACCAATGTATCCTCTTCAGTGAATGGGTGCCGTCAGTCCAAAAAGCTGATTAAAGCATCATAATAATTGACATGACTCCAGTTCAGCCGTTAACATCTAGTGAAAAGTGAAAACATGTGGGTTTGTGATAAATAAATGCATTAAGACGTTTTAAAATCATTGCATCCAGCTAAAATATGAGTCTTCTATTCATAATATTGCTTTCTCCAGTGAAAAAGTCAGCTGGTCTGAATCGGGACAGAAATATGCACAGATCATGCACCGTTTACAAAAAAACAGTCCAAACAAATACATTGGTGGATATTGATGAGAGGACAACAGAGGAATGGACTTTTTCACTAAAGGAAGCATTATTATTGCTTATTGACTTGGCCAGAAACAACGGTTTAAAGTTAAAATAGATTTTTTTAAATATTGACAATGTGGTTTTTTTTTACAAAAACACAGCTTTTCACTTCACAAGACATTAATTGATGGACTGGAGTCGTGTGGATTATTGTTATGCTTTTATCAGCTGTTTGGACTCTCATTCTGACGGTGAGCAAGTGATATAATGCTAAATTTCTCCAAATCTATTCCGATGAAGAAACAGGCTCATCTACATCTTGGATGGCCTGAAGGTAAGTACATTTTTAGCAAATTTTCAGTTTTAGGTGAATTATTGCTTTAAGGTGTTTGGTTAAGGTGTATGGAATTTGGTGAGAATCAACCACAAGGTTATTCTTTATGCATGTTTTTGCTAATAACTATGGATTTGTAATGGTTAAAATCAAAATTAATCTCTCTTCCAATTACATCAGTTGATTAACTGACTGTTTGTTTATTTATTTATTTACATGAAGTTTTCCACCATTTTGAGTTAATAAAAAAAGGGTATCCACCATCTGGAGATGCCCCTGACAAAAAGTTGTCAAAACAGTTTTGATAACTTTGTAACACTTTACAATAAGGTTCAGTAGTTAACGTTAATGAATACACAACTAATATTAACTAACAATGAGAAATACATTTGTTACAGTATTTATTAATATTTGTTAACATTAATTAATGAAATTACAACTGTACACAAATATATAATATAAAACTTTGGATTTTAATAATGTATTATTAGTATATGTTGCAATTAATATGAACTGAGATTAGTATGCTTTACAAGTATTTTTCATTGTTAGTTTATGTTAACTAATGTACCTAATTAATGTTAACAAATGGAACCTTATTATAAAATGTTAGCGATGTTGCAATCATATAGGCCATATATTTATTTTATATTTTTCTTCTTGTTGTGAATGCAATGTCCAAACTTCACAAATCTTATAACATTATCTTGTTATTACACATAGACAACAGGACATTCTGAGTATGAGGTAAATTTAATGAATTTGCTCAGAGGGTCATTTTTTTATCAATATTAGTGACATTAATGAAGACTGTAATATTAACGTTGTCCACCAGAGAGAGCCATAGGATAAGAATTATTTTTAGGACTTATAGATTCAAATCTGTGTAAATGGTTCAATATATATGAAATATTCATGTTATTTTAATATAGTCAGTTTACAAAAAAGTGATCTTCAGAAAGCTTACAGATAATTACATCACCTTTGCTTTGTATCCTAATGAAATTGTTTAAGATGTATGAACATACTTGTCCAGTGACTTGGCTGAATATGTTGCTGTCCAATTACATGAAAAGACAAAATTATTTGTCTATTTTAATTTAATGCATAATTTAATACAATAATACTTCCGTAAAGAGACACTTTAAGAAAAGAGACAGGTCCACTGTATCATTGTTGTATGAGCCGTTGGTGCTTGGATCCTGATAATTGTCGCTTGCAGATATGTGTTTAATTGTGTGATCATCAGTCATTTTTAAATGTAGATAATATTGTGCACTTTTTGTCTTTGCTGTGAACAACTGATTCATGTGAAAAGCTGAACAAACCAGGGCCGTAACCACCATAGACATTGACATTGATCATCCAATATTTGAAATGTTTGCAATGAAATGCTGCACTCCATTATGCAGCGCTCTGTTTGTTGTTAGGATGTCAAAAGGTTTAAAAGTTACATTTTTAGCCTGGTCTGCTCAGTGGACCCCAGTGTTCAGGACACGGTTACGGCCCTGGAACAAACATGAATGGGACATCATTACTGTATAATTGTATTAGTTTTCATGTTTATGCAGATCAACACTTACAAATTAACTATCAAGAATATTATACTGTTTATAGTAGTTTCAGTGTACTTTTAGGTCTAATTATAGGTTATACTACATTTATGTTGTAATATGTAATACAATGTCTAAGTGGCAGCAGGTAATGTGTTATTTGTGCTGTAGATCTGGATGTGTGGAGGCGAGATTGAAATCATCCCCTGCTCACGTGTCGGCCACATCTTCCGTGGTGATAACCCTTACAAGTTCCCTAAAGATCGTGTGAAGACAGTGGAGAGAAACTTGGCCAGGGTTGCGGAGGTGTGGCTGGATGACTATAAAGAGCTGTTTTATGGCCATGGCTACCACCATCTGCTGGACAAAAGTGTGACTGATATAGGAAATCTGACAGAACAGATTGAGCTGAGAAAAAATCTCAAGTGTAAAAGTTTTAAATGGTACTTGAAGAATGTGTACCCAGATCTGGACACCCCTCCGGTCAAAGCAGAAGGACTGGTAGGTAGAAAATAAATCAATTTTACACCGCTATCACTTACACAATGAATTATTCTGTGTTAATAATCGTACAAACATATATTTTTTTTATTCATATATTTTCAGATTTTCAATGTTGGAACCAGAAAATGTTTGGTATTTCAAAATGACATTTTATTTTTCAATAAATGTGATCTCGCAAATAAGGTAAATCCAAATCAGACATATTATTTACGTGGATATTCCATTCTGCTGTATAATCATTCATCAAAAAAAAAAAAAAAACACTGTTTCTGTTTTCTCATGCCTCGCAGAGTCAACACTTCAGCTACACCTGGTTAAGGATACTTCGACAGAACACTTCCTGTTTGGCTCCTCAGGAAAAACAGATTATCATGGAACAATGTGACAACACAAAGCCACATCTCCGCTGGATGCACAAGTCTGGTAAAGCTTTGGTAAGTACAGCACAAAATCTAATCTCTAGGGATAGTAAAACTGATAAATTAATCAATAAATGGTGTGAATGCTGGGACAGGAAATATTAAATAATATCCCAATATGATTGTTCCAAATGTTTTAATAGAAATTGGATCACTTGCTTCTCTTATGGTTAATGTTAAGCTGAATTTAAATAAAGGACACTGAACTGACACTGTCAGCCCATGTATAAACTGTTATTTGCTTTTAAAAATGTTTTTTTGTGGATTTCAATATTGTTGAATAATTGTTTTTGTTAAAAGCTTAACCCTCAAATGGTCCTCGTTTCCTTTTACACTTAAGGTCTTTGGGGTCAGTATGACCCCAAAATTGATAGACCAATTGTAAATAATATATACATTTACATTTAGTCATTTAGCAGACACTTTTATCCAAAGCGACTTACAGATGAGGACGATGGAAGCAATCAAAATCAACAAAAGAGCAATGATATGCAAGTGCTATAACAAGTCTCAGTTAGCTTAACGCAGTACACGTAGCAAGGTTTTTTTTATTTTTTATTATACAATAAATAAAAAGAAAACAGATAGAATACAAAAAGATTAGAAAAGCTAGTGTTATTTTTTTTCTGGATTTTTTACTTTTCTGAGCTGTAAGGCAAGCTCTAATCATCAAAATTAAAACCAAAAAATTTTTTGAAATGTTTTACTTTACATGTAATGAATCTAGAATATATGAAAGTTTCACTTTTTGAAATAAGTAACAAAAAAAGAACTTTTTCACGATATTCAAATTTTTTTTTAATGCACCTGTATATAGGTTTCTGCATTGATTACTCATAAAATGTAGTCTGATCTTTATTTAACTCACAATTATAGATAAACAATCTGACTAAATTAATAACAAATAATTGTATTTACATTGAATACATTGTAGTGATTCACAGTGCAGGGCGGAGAAAATAAGTGAAACCTTGAATTTAGTAGCAAAACCTCCATATTTACCTTTAGACCAATTTTGGACCATTTCTCCCTACAAAGCTGTTTCAGTTTATCAATATTGTCTTGATAGCACAGCCCTCTTTAGGTTATGCCACAGCATCTGAATCATCTTAAGACCAGTGCTCAGGAAAAATGCACATTCAGCCACTCTTTATTTGGTATTACTTGTGTGATTTGGGTCCTTGTCATGTTGCATCACAAAGCCTCTTTGAAGCTCATTAACTCCTGACATTCTCCTGTAAAATGTCTTGATACACTTTATAAGAGGGAGGTTCGAAGATGATCAGATACTGTCGTAGTTCAGACCGTAAACAATGCTGCAACCACTTTCCGGCAGCGTTATTCCAGTAATCAACTGGGCAGCATGTAGGAGTCTGGGTTCTGAAGTGAGTATGGTTGCAACGATTACATTTAAAGAAATTGATAGGAAGGGCCCACCAGGAGTGGAGCGTGCATCTTAATTAGACTCAACATGGGAAGCCTCACCCAGCCAGGACATGGAAAGGACTGACAGATTGATAGGTCTTTCTCGATTCTGTGGGTGGTGGTGCGTGTGGTAGCTTCAGTTTCCCTGCATCTCCCTGCTAGGCCCACCACATAAGTGTTCAGACCCTTATGCAGCAAAGCAGTGTTAAACCATGATACTCCATCCACCATGCTTCACAGTTGGGAAGAGGTTTTGGAATTGCAGGGTTGAGGCACTTTTTCCTCTGAACAAAACATTGTGCATTTTTGACAAAATGGTTAACTTTTGCCTCAACTGCCCATGGGATATTTTCCCAGAAGTGTTGTGGAACATCCATGTGGTCTTGGGCAAACATGAGACATGCCTCAATAATTTATTTTTTGGCAGCTACTTTTTGTCCTGAACATCACTGAACAGCATTCTTCACACCGTCTTTCTGATGGGGGGAAAAGGGTGTTCTGCATATTGTAGAGTTTTCAGGGGGTCTTTTGCTGTAGCAACAGTTCAGAATTTCTACATTTGTAGACATGGTCTCTTACTGTGAGATTCCTGAACACCCAGGTCTTTAGCAATGCTTTCCTATAGCCTTTCCCATCTTTGTGTATCTGCATTTTAAGCTATTTGGATCAAGGCATGATTCACACTAAATAAGAAGACCAGATTGTCAGTAGCCAGGCTTTGTGTTTCTTTATTTTAAGAGCAGTGCACCTGTGCAACCCATACTTCCAGTTTTAATTAACTGACTAGCTTGACTTAGCTTTTGGAGAAGTCATAACACAGAGTATTACTTAATTTTTCCAGCCTGCTCTGTTATTGATCACTAAATGTCCTGGATAAAATAAATAAATAAATGTCTTTATCTGTGACTTAGATGAAGGTCAGACCACATTTTATAATAAAAAATATGCTAAAATTCAGCACTGATTACAAAAAAATTATAATAATAAATAAAAATAAATCCCACTTTATATTAGATGGCCTTAACTACTATGTACTATACATCAAAAAATAAGTAAAATGTACTTATTGTGTTCATATTATATTGCAAAACATTTACTGCTAGTGAGGTGCGATAAGGGTAAGGTTAGGGAAAGATTTGGTGGTATGGGTTGGTTAAAGGGTGGGTTAAGATGTAAGGGATGGGTCAAAAGTATAAATAGAAATGTAATTATAGAAATTAATTACAGATGTAATTACATGCAGGTATTTTTTAAATATAAGTGCAATGTAAAAAATATGTGCTGTATGTAAACAATAAATGCATTGTATCAAATTATTAATTTAAATGTATGTACATACTGTAGAAGTTAAGGCCACCTAATATAAAGTGGGACCAAAAAATAATTTTTAAAGTGTTAACAAACTTACCATTGTATATAATAATTATATATGCCCTCAAGTACCGTGCTACCCTTTATTACCACATAACAAAAATATTAAGGACATTTTATGAAGGAAATTCAATCACTTTCCACTAAAAGGTTTAGTTCTTGACATATAAAATAGTGTTAGTATTGTAATCTATTGGCACTGCACTGTGATACACACAGTACAGTAGCTGTGGTGTTTCACAATGTTTCTGTGGTGTATTTTAACATTTGACCATTCAGCAACCAAGAGCTGTTTTATAAGGTTTTATATGAAAAGTATGAGGTTCTCTTATAAATCATCTTGTGTGCAGTTGCACTCTTGATTTCATATATCAAGATAGGAACTGTGCTCAGTTTAAATGTGTAAACATTGTTTGACCAAAGTCTACCATCTATATCTATGTCTAGACGGAGCATGTGATGATGGACGGTCATTCCCAACCCATTTGCCTGGAAGCTGGAGTTAAAGCCGACAGCATCTTCCTTAAGGACTGTGATCCTATCAATACTTTTCAGAAATGGCAGTTTACACACTACTACGCTGAGTGAGATGCTCCAGAATATCACTCACATATTGTCCATAACAACTTTCACCTCTGTGCATAGATTTGTAATTTAGTTTTTGTTTTTTGTTTTTAATAGCATATGTGTGGTTTGATGAGAGTTTACTTTATGCACTTTGTATAATACAGATATGGTTTTTGACATTCTGAATCATAGGGGTTTGAGGTTCACATCAGGGAATCAGGCCTTCTCTTTTGCATAATCCAGGTTATTTGTATTTTATGATTTGCTTGGGAAATACTGGTATGGATAGCAAATGATTCACAGGATTTTCTACAACAAAAAACATTTTGAAGTACCCTTATGATATTTTCACAATAAAGTTCTTGTTCCTTGTAAACACAAGGATTTCATTTTTTATATCTTGTTCAAGTCATTATGAAATGACCGACTTTACTATCATATTGTGACATATTTGCAAGTGAAGAAAACAATTTATTGGATTGTGGAAAGTGAGTGGTGCATACCTATAAGTGCCCCTATTGGCCAGATGACCCTATCCAATGCCGTGGCAGAAGGTTTTCTGCATTCCTTCTGTCCTTTATGTGCACTACTGTGAATAACACTTAAGTTATTGCAGTTTAAGGTATTTAATTCTAATTAATACATTACTTTCTGACTCTATTTTATCATGACCTTGAATTTGGTTTGGAACTCCAAATCCCAAATAAATTATTGGTCATATGATAATTTATCTTGACATTTTTGATTATGCAATTACCATCACTTTAGATTATGCTCATTCATTCAGATTCCAATAACCCTCATATGTATGTGGATCTCACGGTCACAAACTCACTAGTTTTGGTCATTAAATATAGGTAATTTACTTATACTTCTGTTTGCAATGACCACTACTGGTCACAACTACTACTGTTTGCAAACTAGACCAATATTACCTTTTTTAATAGCAGCTTTACATAATCATGCCATTGATTCCCATATATACACTTATCCACAGTAGAAGAACATTACAATAATCAGAGTTAGACATCACCCTATTTAGATTGGTCGATGTTGTCCTAAATGGAAATTCCCTTAGAGCCTGGACATTCTAAGTTCACTTAAGCCAATTCACTAGCTGAAGCTGGTACTGAAAAGCCTGTATGTTCATTCATTGTGTGTGTACTGTATATATCTTAAAGGATCAAATGTTACAACCTTACATAACAGAATGGAGGCAGATCTTAATGTAACTGCAGTGTGGCTTTGTGTAGGTCAGCGGAGAGGAATCATATCACAGTAAGAACAAGTGGCATAACAGTTTTAAATGAATATTCTGAGGTTAAAAAATAATAAAAAATGGATGACTTAAAAATGTATTTTTTGACATAAATTACTTATAAACTTAGTTGTCCACTTGTTCCTATTCCATCTCATCTCCTTCAAATGCCTCAAGTTATTGTACTGTAATTCCCCGTATCCTGAGGAGCCACTAGTCAAGTCAAGTAACCTTTATTTATATAACGCTTTATACAGTATGGATTGTAAAATCGGTTTTACAGTGTCAAACAGGAAAATAGTTTGTCGATAATGCAAGAGGACAATAACAAAGAGTCATTTTTTCAGTTAAAGTCAGTTCAATTCATTGATGATTCAGTGACGTCATCATCCATTTCAGCTCTTATCCAATCTTTCCCCAACTAAGCAAGCCAAAGGTGACAGTGGCAGGGAACGAAAACTCCATCGGTTGACAGAAATAGAGAAAAAAAAAAAAAACCTTGAGAGAAATCAGGCTCAGTCAGGGGGCCAGTTCTCCTCTGGCCAGATGAAACCAGCATGGCAGGAAGGACCAAACTTACATTGCGAATAGGTTGCTTTAGCCATTTCTTCTGGGAAAAATGCTATTTTTCCTATGCAGAAAAAGGACACTGCAGAGACCACATCCTGCTCTGAGGAAGGTTAACATGTGAAGAATACATCACATGGACTTACTTATGGAAATAAGTCTGTAGTGGGCTCTGCCTGAGAAGGGAGAAACTCACTCTCACAGTGACTGGAGGCAGAGCAAGGCTGTTTCATCTGACTGTTTCATACACTCCACACTATGTATCCTTTTGACTTCAGGTATGCATCTTTTACTCAGATTTATCTTTGAGATTTTGATGTCTTGTATTGATTATCTCTGAACTGACTATGTAATTGATAGTAATATGTAATTGACTAATAATAAATTGTTACATTTTATATTATTCTGATATACCCTGAAATTATTTTCTCAAGTAGATTAAATGAAGGTGTATGTCACCGTAAAATCTGCATCTAGGGTTAGCGCATAGTAGATCTCAGGTTAGATGAAGCAAGAGGAAGTACTGTTGTAGCAAGTATGGACAGTATACTTCATACTAACCATAACCTCTGATTTTTGTTATGAGTTTATCTAAGTTACTGTAGGGGGCTAAACACACAAAGGGGATTTAAAGAATGGCAAGCATGGGCAGCCTATTAAATAGTGTTAGTCATAACCCCTGGCCAGTGATCAGACTGGCGAGTTTGTGACTGTAAGATCCACATAAATGGCCAACGTGAATGTCCAGGAAACCCTCAGCCACCACTGGATACCTTTGTCGGGCCAACTGGGTGGACTGTTTACTATTGTCCTCCTGCATTATCGACACACTATTTACCTGTTTAACACTGTAAAGCTGATTTGACACAATCACTATTGTATAAAGTGCTGGTGACTTGATTTAACTTACATTAACTTACATGGGTTTACTGATAGGGAATCAGCCCATATGGACCACTTAAAGTGAAAAGAGAAAAAAAAGAAAAGAAAAGTGTGTTGTATCGCATCCCCTTTAACTCCTTAGAATAGAATGGTTCCATAAGAATGGTTCTGTGTCTGGCCTGTTTGACTGCCTGTGTGACATAAAATGTTGGATGGACATGAACTTCTTACAGCTAAACAACAACAAAACCGAAATTGTTATCTTTGCCACACCAGATTTGACCTCTGACATAGTTAATCAGCTTGGATCTCTATCTTGAAATGTTCATGACTGTCAAAAATATTGGTGTCATTTTTTATTCCAATTTGAGTTTCAATAAGCAGACTAGTGCTATTGTTAAAAGCAGTTTCTTTCAGCTAAGATCTATTGCCAAAATCAAGATGATGCTTTCTAAGAAAGACCTTGAAACTGTTATTCATGCATTTATCACCTCAAAGTTGGATTATTGTAACTCTTTATACCTGGGTTTGCCTAATTCACCTGTAAATCGTGGTTAAAAGATGGTTAAAAACACAGCAGCCAGGCTATTGACTGGCACTAAAAAGTGTCAGCACGTTACTCCTGTTCTTACCTCTCTCCACTGGTTACCGGTTAAGTCCCGGATTGATTTTAACATTTTGATTTTTTTTTATAAAGCTTTACATGGACTTGCCCCTCAGTATATCAGTGATCTTCTTGTCCCGTACAATGCCTCAAGATCCTTAAGTTCTTCCAATCATCTTCTTCTTTCTGTTCCTTGCTCACGTTACAAAACTAAAGGTGACCTGGCTTTCTCGGTGGCAGCTCCCAGACTTTGGAACAGTCTCCCTCTCAATATTAGATCTTCCTCTTCTGTTTCTTGTTTTAAATCTTCCCTAAAAACCTATCTGTATTCTTTATGTTTTAATTGAGGGTGTTTATATGTTTACATTTGTCTCCAAGGTTTTGATCCAGTGTGTTAATTCTGTTTTAATTTTGTTCTAATTTTGTTTTAATACCTCTGTACAGTACTTTGGTTGCAACTTCTGTTGTTTTGAAATGTGCTTTATAAATTAATAAACTAAACTAAACTAAACTAAACTGATGACTGACCCTAGACAGTAGAACGCTTTTTTTTTTAAAGTAGGCCTAATTTTCTTCAAACACATGAAATATTGCACGCTTTTTAGTTAGGTAATTTCATCTGCATTTATACTTATACTTCATTTTTACTTAGATATAATTCATGGAACATTTGCTATGCTTAAGTGGAAGATTTCTGCCACCTGGTAGAAATACAAATACTATTGAAATGAATGTCATGATAGTCCCACTATAACCACTAGATGGCAGCAGAGGATCATTCATTGTCTCATTTACCATTTCCACTCCGTAATATAGCTCTTTTCACATGCTTTGATTTTGGATTTATATTTAGATATTATAAAATCACTATTATAACATTTAAAAATCACCTCTTTGTCAAAGTTCAGCATTGTTTTATACGAAGTATTAAGTAGCAAGAATTTTCAAAAAATAAAAAATAAATAAATAATAAACTGTACTTGATCTACTTGAATCACACAAATGGCCTATTTTGAATTCAAAATGGCAGAACAACTTTAAATGTTGAATGAATTTATAGAGTCTTTATAGAGCTTACCAATTTCTTTTAGATCACTTGGATATTGCTGTCCTTATTTTAACGCATTGTTCTTTTTCCCCTTTGTCTTTTCTGTTCTTCACCCCAGAGCATTTCCCTCCTCTATCCATTTTGGTCATGTGACTCTGTCTGTACCAATAATGTGTCGAAGGGTGAGCGGGTTCTTCACTACACTCGCCTTCAGTGGACTGATTCGTTACAGAATACACGACCCAAGACAGAATGAACCCAGCAGTTGCACTTCTGCAGTTATGTCAAGGCCATCGGGCAATAGAGGATTACGTTCAGGATTTTTGTGTACTTTCTAACCGGGTGGACTTTAATGATGTCAAGTCACCTTTATTTATATAGCGCTTTTAACAATACAGATTGTGTCAAAG